>NC_034186.2:53456847-53561847 GCF_002021735.2 Oncorhynchus kisutch | reverse complement strand
CTAGCAGCCACCACCACAATGGGAGAAGGAGTACTGCCACCGCCAACCACCAAACAAGCAGTGGCAGTGGCAGCTCTAACGGCACCGTGGCTACCTCCATCAGTAGCAACAGTGGCACCAGCAGTGGCGGTGGCGGTGCTAGTAACGGTGGGGCTGTGGCCTATGACTGGCACCAGGCAGCCTTGGCTAAGACCTTCCAGCATACCCCTTACCAACTGCTGCCTGAGCCCAGCCTGTTCAGCACGGTGCAGCTCTACCGCCAGAACAACAAACTCTACGGCTCAGTCTTCACCGGCGCCAGCAAGTTCCGCTGCAAAGACTGCAGCGGCGCCTACGACACGCTGGTGGGGCTCACGGTCCACATGAACGAGTCGGGCCACTACCGTGACGACAACAAGGACAAGGAGGAAGAGCGGGGCAAGCGCTGGTCCAAGCCCCGCAAGCGCTCCCTGATGGAGATGGAGGGCAAAGAGGATGCTCAGAAGGTGCTCAAGTGCATGTACTGCGGCCACTCCTTCGAGTCTCTGCAGGACCTGAGCGTCCACATGATCAAGACCAAGCATTACCAGAAAGTGCCCCTCAAAGAACCAATGCCAGCCCTGGCCACTAAACTGATGCCCTCTGCCAAAAAAAGAGCCCTCCAGGACGCCCTGGTATCCCCATGCTCCCCAGACTCTGTCCATGGTAGCGGTGGCCACATGCCCCAAGGGGACGTTGGGAAAGACCCCAAGTCCACGACAAACCCCTATGTCACACCCAACAACCGCTACGGCTATCAGAACGGTGCCAGCTACACTTGGCAGTTTGAGGCTCGCAAGGCCCAGATCCTGAAGTGTATGGAGTGCGGGAGCTCCCACGATACACTGCAGCAGCTGACTGCCCACATGATGGTCACAGGCCACTTCCTCAAGGTCACCAACTCCGCCTCAAAAAAGGGCAAGCAGCTAGTGTTTGACTCAGTGGTGGAGGAGAAGATCCAATCCATACCTCTGCCACCCACCACCACCAGGCTTCCCGTCCCCAGTGTCAAATCTCAGCCTGTCTCCCCTGCACTCTCCTGCGGCTCTGACGAAAAGAGAGAACCGGAAGACGAGAGGATGGAGGCAAGTGAACCCAGGGAGAAAAAGATCAAAGAGGAGAAGGAAGAGCCAGGTGAGAAGACTGAGGTGAACGCTGGGTCGTATAAATATCTGACAGAGGAGGACCTGGAGGAGGCTCCTAAAGGAGGTTTGGACATCCTCAAGTCCCTGGAGAACACTGTGTCCAGTGCCATCAGCAAGGCCCAGACGGGCACGCCCCAGTGGGGTGGTGGCTATCCCAGCATCCACGCTGCTTACCAACTCCAGGGCCACATGAAACATGCAGCACTGCACTCCTCGGTCCAGAGTGTGCAGATCCAGCCGGTGTTCAACAGCGGGCTCCGTGGCCTGGTGAACCAGGACTCAGGCTCAGTGAGCCACTCCCCCAGGAGCCCCACATCTCCGCCCTCTCTCAGGAGCAATGTTACTGCCATGGAAGAGCTGGTGGAGAAGGTCACAAGGAAAGCTGTTGCTGCTGCTGTGAAGAAAGAGAAAGAGGAGAAGATGGTCAGCTTCGACCGCCACAGGCATTCATCCTCCATCAAGTCACCGTCTCCTGTACTGAAAGAGCAGAGGGACCACCAATCAGGCCCCAATGACCTCACTGTCGGGAAGCCCCTCGTGAGGAACAGCAGCCCTGGAAATGTAGAGTCGGAGCTGGTCTGCAAAAAGGAGCCCAAAGAGAGCCTGGTAGACAGCCACCACAGCCATTCAAAGAACGGCCCAGATACTCGCCAGTCACCCATCACCAACGGCACCAACAGCTTGGGCATCATCACCGATCACTCACCAGAGAGGCCTTTCATCAACCCCCTCAGCGCACTTCAGTCAATCATGAACAACCACCTGGGTCAGGCATCCAAGCCCGTCAGCCCCGCGGGCGACCCGCTGGCCATGCTCTACAAGATCAGCAACAGCGTGATGGAGAAACCGGCCTTCAACCAGACTCAAGCCAAGCAAGCCGAGCCCATCAACCGCTACTACCAGTACGAGAACAACGACCAGCCTATGGACCTGAGGAAGTCCAAAAACAGCAACAGCAACAACAACAACAGCAACAGCAGCACTGTCATCAACAGTAACAGCAGCATAAATGGTAACAAACCCATAATGTCAAGCCTGTCTCTGTCTGACATTTCTTCTCCTCTGAGAGAGAATGCTTTGATGGACATCTCAGACATGGTGAAGAACCTTACAGGCAGGCTGACACCCAAGTCCTCCGCCCCGTCATCCATCTCTGAGAAGTCGGATGCAGACGGCAGTGCGTTCGAGGATGCTCTGGAGGACCTCTCCCCGGTCCAGAAGAGGAAAGGGCGGCAGTCCAACTGGAACCCCCAGCACCTCCTCATCCTCCAGGCTCAGTTCTGCTCTAGCCTGCGGGAGACCCCAGAGGGCCGCTACGCCATGACGGACCTCGGCCCCCAAGAGCGGGTTCACATCTGCAAGTTCACAGGCCTCTCCATGACCACCATCTCTCACTGGCTGGCCAACGTCAAGTACCAGCTCCGGCGGACTGGCGGGACCAAGTTCCTGAAGAACATGGACTCCTGCCAGCCTGTGTTCCTCTGCGGTGACTGTGCCTCGCAGTTCAGGACTGCGTCCGCCTACATCGGCCACCTGGAGTCTCACCTGGGCTTCAGCTTGAAGGACCTGTCCAAGCTGTCCAATGAGCACCTACGGGAGCAGCAGGCTGCCTCCAAGGTGATCACAGACAAAATGACTTTTGGCAGCACCCTGGCATCCCTGACCTCACCAGACGACGACACTGGCTCAGTTTACCAGTGCAGGCTTTGCAATCGGACATTCGTCAGCAAGCACGCAGTCAAACTGCACCTCAGCAAGACCCATGGCAAGTCACCAGAAGATCACCTGGTGTTCGTCACTGCTCTTGAGAAACTGGAGAAGTAGTAGAGGGGTCTGGAGCTGAGGGAAGAGACAGATAAACAGACAGAAAGACGGCTGTGTAACTGACCAGAATTTCATTGCACTAAGATAACATTGTTCACAGTTACTGCACTGGGCCGAACTGAGCCGCCAGAAATCAGTCTTATTTTTTGTTGTGATACTGCCTGACTGGACCATGTCTTATTAGATTTGTTTTTTTTTGCCAAGCTTTTTTTAACACTTACTTTGTAATGTATTTATATGCTATTTGTCTGATCTGTGCATGTATTTTAGTGAACCAAGGTTAAATACAAGTTGTTTTTTTATCTTTTCATGACAACAAAAAAACTACTACTGTTTCAATGGTGACTAAAGTGGCGACCAGAAAATGAATTAGGGGGAAAAGAAAACTGTACAATACTTGATATGAAGAAGTTGAAAATTCATTGTTCACACCAAAAGAATGGAAGAACCCCTTGAAAGACTGACGTAGCACCTTATAGACGTTTAACATTTTATTTGTAAAGAGAACATGTTTTAAGATATTCTGCATTTTGTCCATCTGTTTTAATTTGAAAGATAAATTATTTTCTTCTCTCGGTTCTTGTCACACTGCAACATCTTTGCTAAAGAATGGCCTGCTCAGAAATCTGTCAGTGTATTACAAAACGAAACAGATCATGTAAACATTCAGAGTAATTGAAATGCTGCTTCTGGTTACATATCAGTCAGTGAAAATGAATGGCCGTACAGTATGCAAGTTTGCTAAAAAAAAAAACATTTTTTTTTTAATGTGAAGTATCACTTCTAGTAATTTTCCAATTGTATGGTTTGTTACAAGCTCCTTTAAAAAAACTAATTGCCGCATTGAATTCAACCATTAAAAAGAACAGTCCTTTACATGTAAATGACTCACAGTGAAATGTCATACTCCATAAGACATATCTTGCCATTTGCAATAGCTCAACATTATTTGTACTTAAAAGGTGTGTGCATTCTTTAACTTTTATATCGTCATTTTATATATAAAAATAAAAAAGTTTTAAAAAAAAATGTGTATATAGATATATACTGTAGATTCACAAAAATGTCATTTTTTAAGAAATAAGATTTTAGCTTCTTTGGCTTGGTTTACAGAAATGATTTGAATTATACTTGCATCCAATTTGATGCATGATATGGTGTGAAAATGAATTAAGCGATGCACAATGACTATACATTTCAATGTTTTATCGATGATATTGTAAAAAAAAAAAATATTTCTAGCACCGATTAGTTTGTTTTCATTTAGTTTTTTTTTCTCTCAATTGTAAAATAAATCTCAACGCAGTTCTTGTTAACAGTCATGGATTTGTGATTGTGTGTTTGTTTTGCATGGAAGTACATAGACACAGTGAAAAAGACTGGGGCTCACTTTGATAATTCTCTGTGGTTACTGTTTTCTGGTGAAGAAATACTAACTAAATACTGTAACTAAATACTCACCTTGCACAACATTTCTGTGTTTTACAAGGTTATATAAGATGCAACATTATATTATAACATATGACATAAAATGATATATTACGTGTAGGGTACACACAAAAGAACATTAGCTTTCCCTTCTTCATTGATACACATAAAGATGTAAAAAAAGATCAAATTCTATAAAGAAAACCTAGTGTCATGCCACAGACCAATGACTGCGAATCATCATATAATGATGATGATGAGGGTGATGATAAGCTGTAAGGGGGTTTATTGTGCTGTGAGCCCCATGCTAGGCTTGTGACTGGCCTTTGGAGTGTCTGCACTGAAAGAATCAGTGTTGTCTTCATGATGGGAATGAATGTGCTTGTGCCTGTCTTCCTGGAAACGAGTCCGATGGGTGTCTGTTCCATTTGATCCAGACTGCTGATGGTCGACACTGCGCAACTCAATAAATAACACAATTAAGATGTCACGCAATGAGTATTTTGGACTGAAACGATACTATTATATGAGTTTCTCTTGATAATGTCACACAGACAACTTTTACAAGAGTTAAGACAATAGATCAGGGACAGAAAGATGAATCATAGTATTAACCCACTGGGCACACACTGGTTGAATCGACGTTGTCTCCATGTAATTTCAAAGAAATGTGCCCAGTGGGAGGTGACCTTTGTTTGACCTTTGCTGTAGTTTAACAGTCTCACATAAGGATACGTTCCTCGAGCAGCTGTAGAGAAATGGCACCATCAACAATTTGATCTCTCATCTCTCCCTCAAGGTCTCAGATTTCCGACTGGGTACTAACTAGACTTTGTATCAGCAGAGGAGCACAACAGTGTAATGACTTGCAGTCCTCATTCTCAAAACGTGTTGTATTGGCAGAGTGTGCTGTGCCTATCACTGTCACACACACACACATACACAAAAACATTAGTAAGTAGTCTTTGTGAAAATTATACACATTTTTTATCCAGCTGCACCTTAGTATGTGCTACATGGATTTGTTGACAAAGGAAACACAGAGTGAAGATTAACCGGAATGAGGATGCAGTTTCTCTGGAAGGGGTGTTGGGGAGTTGGGTTATAAAACAAACAGAGCAGATAAACAAGGAACACTTTGAGGATATACTGTTCAATGCACACAAGAAATGAAAAAAGGGGGAAACCTTGTAGGTTTAATACCCTACAGCTAAACCTGTCATTCTGCTCTGCCGTCAGATCGCTGTCTGTTGAGCAGATAGAGACTCTATCCCTGCTTTGTTAGAGATCAGCACACTGTTTCCTGTACGCATTCTATGTAAATTACATGCGATAATCGCAGTTCAGGACACAATGCTGGTTCCCGAGGTGCAAACGGAAACCGAGGGTAGATAAACACAGTCTGGGCAGATTTGCATAGCTTTTGTGTTTTGGGCGCGCAGAAACGTGCGCCCTGAGGATTCGTAGGGATTTCCTCTAGGTTTTGTATTAGTAAATGCCGACTTCCTCCCAGGGATCGGACCATTATGTGCAGGAGCAGCAGACAGAGGTGGGTGTCGAGGAGGGGCACAGACAGAATAACTAACTATTACCTGGGCTTGTGACAGTATGTGGAGGTGAGCATATCAACTTCTCTGCCGCTCCTACTGTAACAAAATATGAAAGAACAACATTCGCTACACACAATAACCTAATATAGCCCACAGTATAGGGAAATGCTCCCTAATTGCGAAGGTGTATGTAACATTAGTCACTCCTAAGCTCTATCAGATCTCAATAGTTCAAATGGTTGAGGAAGTGTGTGTGTGTATGTTTTCATATCCAGTATGACTTTGCATCTGATCCCTCACAGGAGCATTAAATCCCCTTCAAGGTGTATTATAAAACTAAGCTCTGCCTCTGGGTTTGTATTCTGCACATTGCATATACACACACACACACACACACACACACACACACACACACACACACACACACACACACACACACACACACACACACACACACACACACACACACACACACACACACACACACACACACACACACACACACACACACACACACTCATACACACACCTCTATGCCTACAGTTGTAGGATAAGAAAACAAGTGCCTTTTTGGTCCTTGTGTCTATGGACTGTCTTACCTGTGAATATGTTGTGGATACCGGCAGGCAGAAAGATCAGAGTTACTCCCCCTTAAACAAAGACAAGCGGCAGCAGAGGATCCCTCCACCAGTCGATTAAAGCCTTGAACTCTGTGTGCTCCAACATACCTTTTAATACCCCCCCAAAATACCACAAATCCAGCAAAACAATGCCTGACAGTATCAGCACAACAAAACCAACACAGACAAAAGGCAACTTTGTATCACATCTGAAAGCAACACGGGACAATCTGTTTGTCTCCTGATATGAGCAGCTATTGTCAACACTGCATTTGGAAGTTATCCACGTGTGTTTGCGTAATGTGAAAGATGGCTCAACAATGCGGTTTCCTTTTCTCATTCCACTGTCAAATTTTATGTTGATTTGGTTCACCTGCTTCAATTTGAATAGAGCGCACCACAGAAATAGTTTGTTCGAGATTATGATATTAAATTTCACTCTGTAATTTCACTCTTTAAGTTTCCATGTAGAGCCCATGTTTTCTGTGCTGCTGATCAGTCTTCTGCATCATTGATTCACCCTGAACATTCTCCCTGGAGTTTCATGGTGTTGTAACTCAATGGAGTCCGTCATGTTGCAGTCACACTGCTTCCTTCAGCTGGATGTAATTGATATCTGCAGGTTGCCACTGAGGCGCCCTTGTAAAATGCCATATTAGTGTCAGAAATAGTGCAGTTGTTTTAGATGGCCAGCCAGGGGCCTTTTATCAAAGCAAGGTTATGTTGGCGTCGGAGGGAGATGTGACAAAGTTGTCTTTGCAGGATGATGGTGGCTGACAAATGCAGCTATAACGGATGTTGGAGATAATCTTTGTCTGCCACGTCTTTAGTTATGATCTCTTAGCCTGCCTGGATGAGGACTGCAGGTGTATATCGCCAAGCCCCTTCATCCATCACATGCCCAGACAAAATGCTGAAGATGAAATGTTTCTCCATCTTGGGGATGAGGGATGTGGTTTTATTAAACATCCTCCTCTCCTCTAAAATCTCTCCATACTGCCCGACTGCAGGTTACTTTCTCCTAAGAAGGGAAGTTGTTGTGTTGTTTTCTTCTCAATGGCTTACAAGCAATTTCTGGATCCATGTTGAAACGCACAGTGTGTCTATAGCAGAACACTAAATGATCAAATGCTCAAATACATTTGATCATTTTCTTGCCTTAGACCACTTTTTGCAACACTCGAAATACAAATGTCATCAGCGAATACAATATTCACTGTCACGTGTTTGTTTCACAAAATATTTACACATTGTTTTCATCAGAAGAGAAATGGGTGCAATTGTGTTAATTTTTTCTGGCAATCAGTAAATACTAACTGCACAAAATTCTAAATCGCCCCATCAGTGGTCGGTACCATTTACTAAGATGAGGGAGGGGGATTTCTTTTGAATGAACATGGCCTTATTCCTAGTACAGCATATTGGACAACTGTCTTTCATATTCCATTCACCTAGTTCAATGTAACATTGATAGGTTTAGGCTACTACATGACACTCAAATTTCCACTGTACCCATCATGATGTTCCGACAACCTAGACTGAATGAAAGTTTACAAAGTAGATGCAAAGGTTGAGAGAAATTTGAGTAGTCAAGGTGACAGACATTGATGTGTTCAGTACCGCCCTGCACACTCTTGCCTGCATCTAGCTAGCTGATCTAGGGTGTAATCATTAGCTCAACTGTTGCAAACGAGAGTTTCTATTGGACAAATTCAGGTTCACTATAAGGTGTCAGTCAAAAGTTTGGACACACCTACTTGGACACACCTACCTACTTTTTCTTTATTTTTACAATTTTCTACATTGTAGAATAATAGTGAAAACATCAAAACTATAACATAACACATATGGAATCAAGTAGTAACCATAAAAGTGTTAAACAAATCAAAATATATTTTTGAAATTTGATTCTTCAAAGTAGCCTCCCTTTGCCTTGATGACAGCTTTGCACACTCTTGGCATTCTCTCAACCAGCTTCGCCTGGAATGCTTTTCCAAAGGTCTTGAAGGAGTTCCCACATATGGTGAGAACTTGTTGGCTGCTTTTCCTTCACTCTGCGGTCCAAATCATCCCAAACCATCTCAATTGGGTTGAGGTCGGGTGGTTGTGGAGGCCAGGTCATTTGATGCAGCATTCCATCACTCTTCTTTTTGGTCAAATAGCTTTTACACAGCCTGGAGGTGTGTTGGCTCATTGTCCTGCTGAAAAACAAATGATAGTCCCACTAAGCGCAAACCAGGTGGGATAGCATATCGCTGCAGAATGCTGTGGTAGCCATGCTGGTTAAGTGTGCCTTGGATTCTAAATAAATCACAGTGTCACCAACAAAGCACCCCACTCCATCACACCTCCTCCTCCATGCTTCATGGTGGGAACCACAAATGCAGAGATCATCCATTCATCTACTCTGCTTCTCACAAAGACAGGGCAGTTGGAACCAAAAATCACACATTTGGACTCATCAGACCAAAGGCCTGATTTCCACTGGTCTAATGTCCATTGCTTGTGTATCTTGGCCCAAGCAAGTCTCTTCTTCTTATTGGTGTCCTTTAGTAGTAGTTTCTTTGCAGCAATTCGACAATGAAGGCCAGATTCATGCTGTCTCCTCTGAACATTTGATGTTGAGATGTGTCTGTTACTTGAACTCTGTGAAGCATTTATTTGGGCTGTAATGTCTGGTAAATCTGATGAATTTATTATCCTCTGCAGCAGAGGTAACGATGGGTCCTCCTTTTCTGTGGTGGTCCTCCTGAGAGCCAGTTTCATCATCGTGCTTGATGGTTTTTGCGACTGCACTTGAAGAAACTTTCAAAGTTCTTGAAATTTTCCCGAATTGACTGACCTTCATGTCTTAAAGTAATGATTGACTGTCGTTTCTCTTGGCTTATTTTAGCTGTTTTTGCCATAATATGGACTTGGTCTTTTACCAAATAGGGCTATCTTCTGTATACCACCCCTACCTTGTAACAACAAAACTGATTGGCGCAAATGCATTAAGAAGGAAAGAAATTACACAAATTCACTTTTAACATGGCACACCTGTTAATTGAAATTATTTCCAGGTGACTACCTCATGAAGCTAGTTGAGAGAATACCAAGAGTGTGCAAAATTGTCATCAAGGCAAATGGTGATTTTTTGTTGTTGTTGTGTATTTTCACCCCTTTTTTTCTCCCCAATTTCGTGGTATCCAATTGGTAGTAGTTACAGTCTTGTCTCATCGCTGCAACTCCCGTACGGACTCGGGAGAGGCGAAGGTCGAGAGCCATGCGTCCTCCGAAACACAACCCAACCGAGCCGCACTGCTTCTTGACACAATGCCCATCAAAACCGGAAGCCAGCCGCACCAATATGTAGGAGGAATCACTGTACATCTGGCGACTGTATCAGCGTGCACTGCGCCCATGCCCGCCACAGGAGTTGCTAGCGCGCGATGAGACAAGGATATCCCTGCCGGCCAAACCCTCCCCTAACCCGGACGACGCTGGGCCAATTGTGTGCTGCCTCATGGGCCTCCCGTTCACGGCCGGCTGCGACAGAGACTGGACTCCAACCCAGAATCTCTAGTGGCACAGCTAGCACTGCGATGCAGTGCCTTAGACCACTGTGTAAAGGGTGGCTACTTTGAAGAATCTCAAATATAAAATATATTTTGATTTGTTTAACACTTTTTGGAATGAGTAGCTGTGTCCAAACTTTTGACTGCTACTGTATATACAAATGTATGTGGACACGCCTTCAAATTTGTGGATTCGTCTATTTCAGCCACACCCGTTGCTGACAGGTGTTTAAAATGGAGCACACAGCCCCGCAATCTCCATAGAGAAACATTGGCAATAGAATAGCCTTACTGAAGAGATCAGTGACTTTCAACATGGCACTGTCATAGGATGCCACTCTTCCAACTGTAAGTGCTGTTGTGAAGTAGAACGTCTAGGAGCAACAATGGCTCAGCTGCGAAGTGGTAGGCCACACAAGCTAACAGAATAGTGAAGAGCGTAGCACGTAAAAATCATCTGTCCTCGGTTGCAACACTCACTACCGATTTCCAAACTGACTCTGGAAGCAACGTCAGCACAAGAACTGTTCGTCGGGAGCTTAATGAAATGGGTTTCCATGGCCGAGCAGCCGTACACAAGCCTAAGGTCACCATGCGCAATGCCAAGTGTCGGCTGGAGTTGTGTAAGGCTCGCTGCCATTGGACTCTGGAATAGTGGAAACTCGTTCTCTGGAGTGATGAATCATGCTTCACCATCTGGAAGTCCGACGGACGAATCTGGGTTTGGCGGATGCCAGGAGAATTCTACCTGCCCCAATGCATAGTGCCAACTGTAAAGTTTGGTGGAGGAGGAATAATGGTCTGGGGCTATTTTTCATGGTTCTTGCTAGGCCCCTTAGTTCCAGTGAATGGAAATATTAACACTACAGCATGCAATGACATTCTAGACAATTCTGTGCTTCCAACTTTGTTGCAACATTTTGGGGAAGGCCCATTCCTGTTTCAGGATGACAATGCCCCTGTGCACAAAGCGAGGTTCATACAAATCAAATCAAATCAAATGTATTTATATAGCCCTTCATACATCAGCTGATATCTCAAAGTGCTGTACAGAAACCCAGCCTAAAACCACAAACAGCAAGCAATGCAGGTGTAGAAGCACGGTGGCTAGGAAAAAATCCCTAGAAAGGTCAAAACCTAGGACAAAACCTAGAGAGGAACCAGGCTCTGAGGGGTGGTCCTCTTCTGGCTGTGCCGGGTGGAGATTATAACAAAACATGGCCAAGATGTTCAAATGTTCATAAATGACCAGCATGGTCAAATAATAATAAGGCAGAACAGTTGAAACTGGAGCAGCAGCACGGCCAGGTGGACTGGGGACAGCAAGGAGTCATCATGTCAGGTAGTCCTGAGGCATGGTCCTAGGGCTCAGGTCCTCCGAGAGAGAGAAAGAAAGAGAGAAAGAGAGAATTAGAGAGAGCACACTTAAATTCACACAGGACACCGAATAGGACAGGAGAAATACTCCAGATATAACAAACTGACCCCAGCCCCCCGACACATAAACTACTGCAGCATAAATACTGGAGGCTGAGACAGGAGGGGTCAGGAGACACTGTGGCCCCATCCGAGGACACCCCCGGACAGGGCCAAACAGGAAGGATATAACCCCACCCACTTTGCCGAAGCACAGCCCCCACACCACTAGAGGGATATCTTCAACCTCCAACTTACCATACAGAAATGGTTTGTCGAGATCGGTGTGGAAAAACTTGACTGGCCGGCACAGAGCGCTGACCTCCACCCCATTGAACTCCTAATCGCCCAACAACAGTGCTGACCGTACTAATGCTTTTGTGGCTGAATGGAAGCAAGTCCCCGCAGCAATGTTCCAACATATAGTGAAAAGCTTTCCCCGAAGAGCGGAGGCTGTTATAGCAGCAAAAGGGAGACCAACTCCATATTAATATCCACAATTTTGGAATGAGATGTTTGACAAGCAGATGTCCACATACTTTTGGTCATGTATTGTATGTTTATCCCCGTTTCGTTCCGTTTTCTTCCGTTTTAAGAAATATTTTTCAACAGTATCGGCGGAAGGAATACACCCCTGATCACATGCAAACACAGTTCCCTTTCATAGCAACCACATACAAACAGCATGATCCTTTTGGCCATTGTATAATTCATTCTCGCATCTATGCAGTCTCCTCCTCTCACCTTTTCCATTCACTTGTGGACTTCAGTGCACAGTGCATCAGCATTCTGTGACCAGGCAATAAAAAACTTTCCATGCCAAACCTTCATATCATAACCGATAACCGCTACACACAGCCTACATCGTTGTCACCATATTAGCTAACGTCTTAGTCAACATAGCTACTAGATCCAATCATGCACCACAGTCAATAAGCAGTTTAGCAGTTATACTGGCGGGCCCCGATGGCAATAAATTAATAAAACCAAAAGCTTACCTTGACTTTGAAGTGTTGGATAACCATAACCAGCTATATAACATAGCATCCCTTTCTGTTTTACCCAGGTGTTTTAGTAGGCTAAACTAGCTAGCTGCATTCGCTAGCTAAGTATGTGAAAGTGAAAGTAAAAATGAAATATATCTCTCTCTTTCTCTCTCTCTCTCTCCCACTTCACATTCCTTTTTAAATATTTTTTTTCCAAAACTTTCTCTTAGAGTCAACTACTCACTGCATGTTATGCACTGCTAGATAGCCGTAGCTCATGCTTTCAGTACTAGATTAATTCTCTAATCCTTTGATTGGGTGGACAATATGTCAGTTCATGCTGCAAGAGCTCTGATAGGTTGGAGGACGTCCTCTGGAAGTTATCATAATTACTGTGGAAGTTTGTGGAAGGTGGAGAGAACCACGAGCCTTCTAGGTTTTGTATTGAAGTCAATGTACCCAGAGGAGGATGGAAAGTATCTGTTCTCAGGCTATACCATGGTGCTACCCTACAGAGAGCTGTTGAGGCTACTGTAGACCTTTGCAAAACTGTGTGTTTTAATCAATTATTTGATGATGTGAATACATTTAGAATGGTTTTATCTAAAAATGATAACTTTTTTCATGTTTAACTATTTTTATTTTTCGGAAATTCACTGAGGATGGTCCTCCTCTGAGCAGCCTCCACTAGTGTCATACTATGTACAATATATGGAACGATCTAGGTGTCACGCCCTGGTCTTAGTATTTTGTGTTTTCTATATTTATTTGGTCAGGCCAGGGTGTGACATGGGTTTATTTTGTGTTGTGTTTATGTATGGGGGGTTTTCGTAGGTTTTGGGATTGTGGCTTAATGGGGTGTTCTAGCAAAGTCTATGGTTGCCTGAGGCGGTTCTCAATCAGAGGCAGGTGATTCTCGTTGTCTCTGATTGGGAACCATATTTAGGCAGCCATATTCTTTGAGTGGTTCGTGGGTGATTGTTCCTGTCTCTGTGTTAGTGGTCACCAGATAGGCTGTATAGGTGTTCACGGTCCGTTTGTTGTTTTTGTATTGCTCGTTTTTCTTCGTCATTAAACATGTATCGAATTAACCACGCTGCATTTTGGTCCGACTCTCCTTCGACGGAAGAAAACCGTAACAATAGGCAATAGGGACTGTCTAATTGTTATGCTTTTTCACAATTTTGTAGAAATGCAGAGATGCAGTGTTCATTTCGCCAACAAAAATAGTGACTCAAATATTCGTCAAACACCTATTTTTCAGTGGCAATTGAGGAGACTATAACTGACTAAATAATAGACCCAGAAAAAAACAATAATTTAACGTTATAGTTGACTAAAACGCGAAGATACAAAATTATCTCACTAACCACGTTTCCATCCACACGTTTTATGAGTAACGTCATACCCTATATGACAGCTGTGATGGAAACAGGTAGTTTCGGTACAATTGTATAAATGCCAACAGATACTGTAATTTGTTCATTCAACATGGTGGGATATTTTGCTGTGGGTAAAATTAATTGGTATGATATGGTGTGTGGACTCGAAAACCATGCAGTTTATTAGGCTATCGATGGTTTAACTTCACAGGGAGGTTTAAGTGCATGGTGACATTGATGCTCCATTCCAATAAATATCGAGGTTCTTATTCTGGTGACATGATGATCGATGCCTGACTGCGGTTTGACAAATACAAATATGCTCAATACTTATCCATAATAATCTCATCATGTAGACTAGCCTATCAACACAGTCTACACGTACTGTATCTGCGAGCTGTTGGCTAGTGCGCATGTGCCAAGATCAGTACATTACATTTTTTTAAACACGTTGTGTGTACTATGTTATCACACATTTATTTTTATCAGCAACAAGTCTGTTGGGTGGAAAAACACCACAGGTGGGAAAATGTGCATATTTTCTATATTCGGAATGTAGAATATTCACATGGAACTCTGTTGCCAATTGGATGGAAACCTAGTTTGTGACTCAAATCTGACTAGTAACTGGACTGGACAAGAGTTTTTGGAGAGTGGAGAGATTGAGAGCTTTTCAGCGATAAGCACGATTCATCTGAGCAGTACAAATGCACAGCGCAGTTGTATTCAGCAGTGGGAAGGACTCGCCACATACAGCCTGCATTAGCTGGTGAGCTGCGGGGAGGAAGGCTTCGCTCCAACTCCGCCTTGATTATACACATTGCACAGGGGACTCTCTTTCTTCCCTGTAGCTAACCAGTCACCACCGACCATATAGTTGGCTACCCTTCTCGCAGGCAACTCTGTTGAGTACCTGTAGCTAACCAGTCACCACCAGCCTTCTACAGTAGTGAACTACCCATTGCCTGGATAAGAAACAACAGCTGCTTGACGAAATGAAAACAACAGCAGCATTGAGTGTAATAGTAAAACAACAGTCTAGCTCTGTTTCTCTCTCCCTTGAGGATAAAAGGTAGGCTGTCTTTGAATGTGTAGTCTCCCTCCCACTTTTCCCAATGCATTTCATAGCCAGGTTGTAGTCAAGTCTCCCTGTCTTTTTTTTTCTGAAAAATGGCTTCATTCTAACCCTTAGTTCAAATGATGTGACCCACAACACCAGCGCTACATTTCTTTCTTTCTATGGCTAACAACCTGGGGTGCATTCAGCAGGATGCACCGTTTTTGGAACGTTCAGATAGAAATATGCTAGGTAGAACCAACATGCCTCTCTGACATGTTGAATAAAGAATAGCGTTGGATCTATTCACTGGAATTTCTATCAGCAACGTTTGAGAACGTTTTGCAATTGAATGTGGCCTTTGTAACATTACCAGTAGCCTATATGCAAACATTTGGTGGCACAGAAAGAATGGAAAAGGGATAGCAAACAATTTATTGATTAAATTCCTCTTGCAACTACACTATATCTGACTAAGTGAAGAACTTTATTTTGAGTTAATGTGGACCCATTGACTCAGACTTGGACCAGGACTTGAGCACGTGGACTCGGACTTCAGACATGGGGACTCGTGACTTGACTCGGACTTGAGCCAGGGGACTTGGGACTCGATTCGGACTGGAGGTTTAGTGACTCGACTACATCACTGGGCGAAACAGTCATTAGCTCCCGCTCAAAGTCATTAGCCCCTGCTCTGCAGCATCTGTGGAACTTTGATAACAATTTGCAATGACACGACCGAGTGACGGAGGTGGAACCTCTACTACTTTTCCAACACTTTGTAGCACCATCTGGTGATTGTGCTATGCTCTCTCTCTCTCTCTCTCTCTCTCTCTCTCTCTCTCTCTGTGCTTGTGTGTGTCTTGTTTGTATTGAAATACCAATATCTATTTATTCTGATTTAGGAACTTCCATGGTCAGATAATTATTCTATATGTTTGTCATATTTCTGCTGTTGGGAAGAGAATAGCGTGTTATGCAGAAAAGTGTTGGTAGGACAAAGCTATGTATGTTTGGAAGTCAGTGATTTATATTTACTATAGGTTAATGAGGCAATACAAATGTGATGTTGTCACGTTCTCTGGAATAATTATCGGACCAAGCTGCAGCGTGATATGGTTTCCACATATTATTTATTAGAAACGCACAAAACAACAAGGAAAGAACGAAACAAACAACGAACCGTAACTAAGAGGTGTAACATACACTAACTCAAAACAATATCCCACAAAACACAGGTGGAAAAAAATGGTACTTAAATATGATCCCCAATTAGAGACAACGATAGCCAGCTGCCTCTAATTGGGAATCATACAAAACACCAGCATAGAAAAACTAAACTAGAACCCCACATAGAAAATAATAACTAGAAAACCCCCCAGTCATGCCCTGACCTACTCTACCATAGAAAATAAGGGCTCTCTATGGTAAGGACGTGACAGATGGGACTCAAATGGGACTAAAAGGAAAGGGCATTTAGTTTACTAAAATCTTTATTCAAAAATCATTATTCAAATGACAAAAATGTGATTAAGACCTAATTATATTTTAGTCAAAATCACTAGACTAAATCTAAAAAGAGATGCAGCGAATAATGTTTGGTTACTTCTAAGTAACTTTTTGGTTACTCCAAACAGTAAATTATCTCAAACATTGTGACCTTTCATTATAGAGAACATCTACTGGGACTACCTTTCTGTTTTTTAATTTTTAAATTTCACCTTTATTTAACCAGGTAGGCGAGTTGAGAACAAGTTCTCATTTACAACAGTGACCTGGCCAAGATAAAGCAAAGCAGTGCGACAAAAACAACAACACAGAGTTACACATGGAATAACCAAACGTACAGTCAATAACACAATAGAAAAATCTGTATACAGTGTGTGTAAATGAAGTAAGGAGGTAAAGGCAATAAAAAGGCCAATAGTGACGAAGTAATTACAATTTAACAATTTACACTGGAGTGATAGATTTGCAGAAGATGAATGTGCAAGTAGAAAAACTGGTGTGCAAAAGAGCAGAATAACAAAAACAAATATGGGGATGAGGAAGGTAGTTGGTTGGATGGGCTATTTACAGATGGGCCGTGTACAGCTGCAGCATCGGTAAGCTGCTCTGACAGCTGACGCTTAAAGTTAGTGAGGGAGATATGTCTCCAACTTCAGTGATTTTTGCAGTCATTCCAGTCATTGGCAGCAGAGAACTGGAAGGAAAGGTGGCCAAATAAGTGTTGGCTTTGGGGATGACCAGTGAAATATACCTGCTGGAGCGCGTGCTACAGGTGGGCGTTGCTATGGTGACCAGTGAGCTGAGATAAGGCGGAGCTTTACCTAGCAAAGACTTATAGATGACCTGGAGCCAGTGACTTTGGCGACAAATATGTAGCGAGGGCCAGCCAACGAAAGCATACAGGTCGCAGTGGTGGGTAGTATATGGGGCTTTGGTGACAAAACGGATGGCACTGTGATAGACTGCATCCAATTTGCTGAGTAGAGTGTTGGAGGCTATTTTGTAAATGACATCGCTGAAGTCAAGGATCAGTAGGATAGTCAGTTTTACGAGGGTATGTTTGGCAGCATGAGTGAAGGAGGCTTTGTTGCGAAATAGGAAGCCGATTCTAGATTTACTTTGGGTTGGAGATGCTTACCGTAATGTGAGTCTGGAAGGAGAGTTTACAGTCTAGCCAGAAACCTAGGTATTTATAGTTGTCCACATATTCTAAGTCAGAACCATCCAGAGTAATGATGCTAGTCGGGCGGGTGGGTGTGGGCAGCGGTCGGTTGAAGAGCATGCATTTAGTTTTACTAGCATTTAAGAGCAGTTGGAGGCCATGGAAGGAGTGTTGTCTGCTTAGACTCAAGAGATAAGTATGGTTGCATTAATATTTCTGTAGGCAGTCGTGTTCTTTTGATGACTGTATTTGCAATTTTGACGGTATAATATAGTTTTTATTAATTAATTAATGTTTTGAGAAGGCACCTACATTTTTAAAAGGCATTTACTGTTTTGCAAAAGGCCACAAAAGGAGTTTTGTGTCTTGTGGACTCTGAAAATCAAATAAAATCTTATTAGTCACATGCGCCGAACACACAGGTGTAGACCTTACAGTGAAATGCTTACTTACAAGCCCTTAACCAACAATGCCGTTTTAAGAAATGACCTAAAAAAAGCAACAAATAAAAGTAAGAAATAATTAAAGAGCAGCAGTAAAATAACAATAGCAAGGCTATATACAGGGGGTACCGGTACAGAGTCAATGTGCGGGGGCACCGGTTAGTCGAGGTAATTGAGGTAATATGTTCATGCAGGTAGGGTTATTAAAGTGACTACGCATAGATAATAACAGAGAGTAGCAGCAGCGTGGGGAGGGGGGGGGCAATGGAAATAGTCTAGGTAGCCATTCGATGAGATGTTCAGGAGTCTTATGGCTTGGGGATAGAAGCTGTTTAGAAGCCTCTTGGACCTAGACTTGGCGCTCCGGTACTGCTTGCCGTGTGGTAGCAGAGAGAATAGTCTATGACTCGGGTGGCTGGAGTCTTGGACAATTTTTAGAGCTTTCCTCTGACACCGCCTGATATAGAGGTCCTGGATGGCAGGAAGCTTAGCTTCGGTGATGTACTGGGCCGTACGCACTACACTCTGTAGTGCCTTGCGGTCGGAAGCCGAGCAGTTGTCATACAAGGCAATGATGCAACCCATCAGGATGCTCTCGATGGTGCAGCTGTAGAACCTTTTAAGGATCTGAGGACACATGCCAAATCTTTTCAGTCTCCTGAGGGGGAATAGGTTTTGTCGTGCCCTCTCCATGACTGTCTTGGTGTGCGTGGACCATGTTAGTTTGTTGGTGATGTGGATGCCAAGGAACTTGAAGCTCTCAACTTGATCCACTACAGCCCCGTCGATGAGAATAGGGGCATGCTCGATCCTCCTTTTCCTGTAGTCCACAATCATATCCTTTGTCTTGATCACGTTGAGGGAGAGGTTGTTGTTCTTGCACCACATGGTCAGGTCTCTGACCTCCCCTATAGGCTGTCTCGTCATTGTCTGTGATACCACTGTTGTGTCATCGGCAAACTTAATGATGGTGTCGTACCTGGCCATGCAGTCATGAGGAGGGGAATGAGCACGCACCCCTGAGGGACCCTCGTGTTGAGGATCAGCGTGGCGGATGTGTTGTTACCTACCCTTACCACCTGGGGGCGGCCTGTCTGGAAGTCCAGGATCCAGTTGCAGAGGGATTGGAGTGGGTCTAGGATTTCTGGGATAATGGTGTTGATGTGAGCCATGACCAGCCTTTCAAAGCACTTCATGGCTACAGAGGTGAGTGCTACGGGCCGGTAGTCATTTAGGCATGTACCTTAGTGTTCTTGGGCACAGGGACTATGGTGATCTGCTTGAAACATGTTGGTATAACAGACTTAGACAGGGAGAGGTTGAAAATGTCAGTGAAGACACTTGTCAGTGCATGATCCGAGTACACGTCCTGGTAATCCATCTGGCCCTGCGGCCTTGTGAATGTTAAACTGTTTAAAGGTCTTACTCACATCGGCTGTGGAGAGCTTGATCACACATTTGTCCGGAACAGCTGATGCTCTCATGTATGTTTCAGTGTCACTTGCCTCGAAGCGAGCATAGAAGCTATTTAGCTCGTCTGATAGGCTCGTGTCACTGGGCATCTCTCGGCTGTGCTTCCCTTTGTAGTCTGTAATAGTTTGCAAGCCCTGCCACATCCAATGAGTGTCGGAGCCGTTGTAGTCCTGTATTGATGCTTTGCCTTTCTGATTGTTCGTCGGAGGGCATGGCGGGATTTCTTATTAGCTTCCGGGTTAGAGTCCCGCTCCTTGAGGGTGGCAGCTCTACCCGGTAGCTCAGTGCGGATGTTGCCTGTAATCCATGGCTTCTGGTTGTGGTATGTATGTACAGTCACTGCGGGGACGACGTCATCGATGCACTAATTCTTGAAGCCAGTGACTGATGTGATGTAGTCCTCAATGCCATCGGAAGAATCCCAGAACATAGTCTGTGCTAGCAAAACAGACCTGTAGTTTAGCACCTGCTTCATCTGACCACTTTTTTATTGACCGAGTCTCTGGTGCTTCCTGCTTTAGTTTTTGCTTGTAAACAGGAATCAGGAGGATTAAATTATGGTCAGATTTGCCAAATGGAAGGTGAGTGAGAGCTTTGTAAGCGTCTCTGTGTGTGGAGTAAAGGTGGTCCCAATTTTTTTTTCCCTCTGGTTGCACATTTAACATGCTGATAGAAATTGGTAAAACTGAATTAAGTTTCTCTGCATTAAAGTCCCCGGTGAGCGTTTGGATGAGCGTTTTCCTGTTTGCCTTAGGTGGTATACAGCTCATTGAGTGTGGTCTTAGTGCCAGCATCGGTTTGTGGTGGTATGTAGACAGTTAAGAAAAATACAGATGAAAACTCTGTAGTGTGGTCTACAGCTTATCATGATATACTCTACCTCAGGCGAGCAAAACCGTGAGACTTCCTTAGATATTGTGCACCAACTGTTGTTTTCTAATATACATAGACCGCCACCCCTTGTCTTACCAGAGGCTGCTGTTCTATCCTGCCGATAGAGTGTTTAACCCACCAGCTGTATGTTATTAATGTCATCATTCATTCATGACTCGGTGAAACATAAGATAATACAGTTTTTAATGTCCCGTTTGTTTGTTATACGTGCTTTTAGTTCATCCCGTTTATTTTCCAGCGATTGTACGTTGGCTAACAGTAGGGATGGAAAAGGCAGATTAGCAGCACATCGTCTGATTCTCATAAGGCTCCCCGATCTCTTTCCGTGAAATCTCTGTCTCTTTCTCCTCTCTCCAAACAATGCGACAAACAAACAAAATAACACGGTTGGTTAAGAGACAATAAAACAGCAGCCATCCCCTCTGGCGCCATCATACACAAATCAACAACATTGTTCCGAAAACTGCATGTACACGATTGACAGAAACTGTAATAGGTATTTATTTCTTTAAATATAATTGTAATACAAGAAGAAGATTTGTTGTTGTTTTCTTTTCCTTTTCAAATCATTTTGACCGTTTTGATTTAGTTAAATGTGACCTCAATTCGGATTTATGTAGCAACATTTGAAATGTTGCTACATAAATAGAGGCTCAGAGCTACAAAATGGTCTATCATACACTGCAGTTGATGAACAATGGGAAAGTAATTCTGCTTTGGAAGTTGATAAACGTGTAACCCCACTTTTGAGAAAATGGCCCTTGAATATTTTGGTACACCTACTAGACAGCTCTTCTTTGTTTACACATATTCTGTATCGTTCACACCCTCTTATGCCTTAGCCCCACCCATCTCTTTAAGGATTCACATGTGAGGCCATGTGTTGAACACAATAAGTAAGGTAGTGTAGTAAACAACCAAAGATTTCAAGACCAAAAGTGGTAAAAGTAGTAGCCTCCAGAATTTTTTTTAACTTAGTCTAGTCCTTGGCCTATACAGGTCAAAGTCCAGACCTGAATCCAATCGAGAATCTGTGGAAAGAACTGAAAACTGCTGTTCACAAATGCTCTCCATCCAACCTCCCTGAGCTCGAGCTGTTTTGCAAGGAGGAATGGGAAAAAATGTCAGTCTCTCGATGTGCAAAACTGATAGAGACATACCCCAAGCGACTTACAGCTGTAATCACAGCAAAAGGTGGCGCTACAAAGTATTAACTTAAGGGGGCTGAATAATTTTGCACGCCCAATTTTTCAGTTTTTGTTTTGTTAAAAAAGTTTGAAATATCCAATAAATGTCGTTCCACTTCATGATTGTGTCCCACTTGTTGTTGATTCTTCACAAAAAAATACAGTTTTATATCTTTATGTTTGAAGCCTGAAATGTGGCAAAAGTTCGCAAAGTTCAAGGGGGCCGAATACTTTCGCAAGGCACTGTATCTTAATCTGACTTTGAAAGTGATAGATACAAATGTTGTATAAATATTATTTATATTTATTAGATGATGCTTACCCAGACAGTACTATAAACATCCCTCATCCAAATCTAGCTAAGTGGAGGGGTCACTATTGTCTAGACATGTACGCATGTACATGAAGTACAATAGATGGCCGTAATCACCCCCAGACACACCTAGCTAACTTGATGGGTCATGTAATCATTCTCTTACAAGTGGAGTATTTTGTTTAGACATGCAGCTAGCTAGCAATGAACCTTAATCCCAAACCATAGCTACAGTACAAACAGATTGTCATAGCTAGTCACCATGCAGGAAATGCTGGAGTATGAATCTGAAGGTAGCTAATGCTAACCAACTAGGTTCAATGTTAGATAGCTAGCTAACATTAGGCTATAACTAGCAATGCAAATGGATTTCTGAGATACGAATAATGTTGCCACACAGATCACACACGTAATGTTAGCTAGCAAGTCAGCAACAATAGCTAGCGAGCCAGCAAACCAAAGTTTGCTAGCTAGCGAACAGTATGCTTTAACTTGCAATGAAAATGACTTTCTGACAAAATTAGAAACATATGATATCTGAAAATGTTGCTAGACTCTTACCGATGTGCATGGATGAACACTTCATGGCAGCTTGTCTTTTCCGTTTGGTTTGTAGCTAATTACAGCTTGTTTGGCCCGTTGTTGTGTCAAGTCACTCCGGTTTACACTGCCGCGTGCAGAAAGTCGTCCATCACAACTTTTTCCCACTGTCAAATTCTGGGCAGCAATGTTGTTGAGAGCAGTAGCAGCACTTTTGCAGATCTCCATGGCTAATGGTATATCTTTTTTTTTTAAGTTAGCAAGGTAGCAAGGATTAATTACTCATACTGAGCAGCTCATGTTATAGACAGAAGTGTGCTATATGGCAGACCAATCCAAACTGATCTCTCAGCATTTCCAGCCCAGCCATTATCTCAGCCAATTAAGCTCGTAATTTAACAGTTTTATTCATATTTACAGATGGCATATCATTTTTCTATGAAGTCACATTAAAGTTCACATGTTCCAGAAGGCTTTTCTACCTCAAAAAATACAAATGCTGATTTAAAAAAAGTAGTGTTAAGTAGTGACATGGGGCACACACCTAGTTTCTTGAAACGGGTCACAAATATAGAATAACTAACCAAATATCATTTCGGTGATCTTTTTAAGGTAATAAATAGGGGACACATTGTCAAAAACCCAAATGTATAAAACATACACAGTACATCTTTAATGATGTATTTCCCATGATCTGTTGTGGGTGTATGATTTAGTCATTGACCTCTTGAGAGGTCTCTGAATATGAGATACACCATGTCCCCGTCGCTTCCTATTTTATATCAGAGAGGTCAATGTAGAAAATGACTCGAAACCAATTTGTGTTACCAAAAATACCATTGAGAAAACACTACGCTTGCTGTTATGTTTGATATGCACAGAGACACTTATCCATCCATTCACTCCGCCACCCCGCGAATAGAGAAGTGCTCCAGGAATCACCACTGCAGCCGCTGCATCAGTGAGATATGATGCTGGTTAATTTTGATCATTGACATTTCCTTTTTCATGCATTCCCGAAAACAACGGCTTCCCTTCCATTAAGGAATTATTCAAATGACCTTCAACAATGCATGTTTTCCTACAGTTTGTTGTGGGAATATGAGAACGCATACTGACATCTCAATTACTTATGCAAGGCTCAGACTAGGCCCAGTGGAGGCAATCACCATGTGTACAGTCCTCAGTCACTCCGAATCAAAGAGGAGCCCGGACAGACACACATAATTCAGACAAGTCAGACAGGATTTGCATACAAAGACAAAAAGCAAAACATGAGAGACAGAGCATTAATAAAAAATGCAGCCATCTTGAGTGGGAAGTCAAGGTAGAGTGTGTGTGTGGGTGTGTGTGCGTGTGTGCGTGTGTGTGTGTGGGTGTGTGTGTGTACGTGCGTGTGTGCGTGTGTGTGCGTGTGTGCGTGTGTGTGTGTGTGTGTGTGGGTGTGTGTGTGTGTGCGTGCGTGTGTGTGTGTGCGTGTGTGCGTGCACATGCACGTGTGTCTGTGTGTACACACGTCTGTGTGTGAGAGAGAAGGTTTGAATTTTTCAAAAAAGGGGATAATGTGTCATGTTGTATATGTGGAGTTCCTCAGCCATCACTAGTCTCTAGCTCGCAGTGGACCAGACAGTCGTTGTCCGTCTTTATCCCCCAAAACAGAGGGTTCTTCCCGTCTGGAAGTGACACGTTGTCTAACGTGTGCTGATGGAGGTGGAGGGATCGGGTGGGGTGTGGTGGGAGGCTACCCGGAGTCACGTCATTAGCCCGTTCGGAGGGAGACGCAGGGCCTCCCTGACACATGTCACGGACAGCAAGCCCAAGCCCACGTATGAACCTGACACGCTGCACATAATTTATCCTGTGACACGATCTGCATGCCGAGTTGTTGATCTGTTGTGTTTGGTTTGGACATGGGCGCTGGCAGGGAAGACAGAGGGGGTTATTATGCAGGTGGCGGTGGGGGGGAGTGGGGGTGAGGTCGGTGGTGGAGGTTAGAGGGGTGAGCTGGAGGAGGTGGCAGGAGGGCATCTCCGTACTGTAGCTACACCACACTGAAGGGGCGACACATTTGTCATGTCCAGTGAAAAGCGACATACACAAACAAGCACAGCCACATATAATACACACACACACGCACACACACACACAGACAAACACACACACACAGACAGACAAACACACATGTACAGACAAACACACATGGGAATATACAGTCACCTTCAAAATGATTGGCACCCATGACAAAGATTAGCAGAAAAAACACAGGATAAAATAAATAACACAAATGAAAAAAGTATATAGATATAGAGCTCTTGTTTAACAAGTAAAATACATTTCTGAAAAAGATAGGTATCAAAATAATTGGCACCCTAAAGATTCTTATAAATAAAATCAAACAAAATAAAATCTGCATTAACATTCAACTTTTTAAAGTTATTCTCAGTTTAAAAAATGTATTGTGGCCTTCCATGGCTTCCTGTTTCATTGCGGTATAACAATTAAGTATCGTGCATATAAATTCATTTTGTCATCAATCACCATGGGGAAAGGCAAAGAACTCACAAATTAAAGAAACAAATGGTTGTTGACCTACATATATCAGGGAAAGGGTACAAATCAATTTGTTACTGTATGTATATATATACTACATGACCAAAAGTATGTGGACACGTGCTCTTTGAACATCTCATTCCAAAATCATGGGCATTAAAACGAAGTTGGTCCTTCCTTTGCTGCTATAACAGCCTCCACACTTCTGGGAAGGCTTTCCACTAGATGTTGGAACATTGCTGCGGGGACTTGATTCCATTCAGCCCTGACGTTGGGCGATTAGGCTTGGCTCACAGTCGGCGTTCCAATTTATCCCAAATGTGTTTGATGAGGTTGAGGTCAGGGCTCTGTGCAGGCCATTCAAGTTTTTCCACACAGATTTCGACAAACCATTTCTGAATGGACATCGCTTTGTGCACGAGGGCATTGTCATGCTTGTCATGAAACAGGAAATGGACTTCCCCAAACTGTTGCCACAAAGTTGGAAGCACAGAATCATCTAGAATGTCATTGTATGTTGTAGCGTTAAAATCTCCCTTCACTGGAACTAGGGGGCCTACCCGAACCATGAAAAACAGCCCCAAACCATTATTCCTCCTCCACCAAACTTTACAGTTGGCACAATGCATTGGGGCAGGTAGCATCCACCAAATCCAGATTTGTGGTTCATCACTCCAGATGAACGCGTTATAGAAAGGCAAGCGGAATGGAATGGAATGATGCAAAATGTAGGCTTCAAAATGAAGGAAACTTAGATTAAATTATAAACTGGATGGTTCTAGTCCTGAATGCTGATTGGCTGACAGCCGTGGTATATCAGACCGTATACCACGGGTACGACAAAACATGTATTTTTACTGCTCTAATTACCTTGGTAACCAGTTGATAATAGCAATAAGGCACCTCTGGGATTTGTGGTATATGACCAATATACCCCGGCTAAGGGCTGTATCCAGGAACTCTGCATTGCGTTGTGCATAAGAACAGCCCTTACCCGTGGTATATTGGCCTTATACCACCCCCCCCCCCCCCCCCCCCGGGCCTTATTGCTCAAGTGATAGTTACAGTATAGATGTATGTGTGTATTACTGATGGTGGCTCCTGATAGTGGCTAATATTTAACATAATATAATAAAATATAACTGAGAAAAGCCTGGGTCTCAAAATTTCGTCCCTGCAAATTATGAGGACCTACGATTAAAATTATAACCTTCTACAGTACATGTCATGTTTATGTGACAGCAGGTTCATTCGACCTTATTCATGGTTTCATCACGCGTAAAGGTGGTGGAATTGTACGGGAATTGAGTCAAGAATACGTCTTTCTGTAGACTCACCTCTGCCACACCTTCTTATAAATCTCCACCCCAAACAAATAGTGGGTGAATAGCATGCTATTCTCATGCCCAAATTTAAGGTTAGAATACTTGTAGAGAGAAAAGTGAATAAAAATGGAAGTTAAGCGCGCTTAACTCGGGTCAGAATTCCCCCATAGAGCACTGCATTTCAATGGTCATCATCTGCTTTGAGCACCTTCTGAATGTCTTGATATAAAATGAATACACCCCTTGCTGTAATAACACCTCAGTCTATTCCATTCCATTCCCCTCCAAATCTATTTCACTCTATTTCATCTCTGCTCCAGTGACTGACTGAAGTGTTTATTCAGACATCACTGTGTGTATGTAAGCATTTTTCCCATTATGGCTGTACTCAACAACCCCCACCCCCACCCCCACCTCAATTCCCCCCTCCCGCACCATCATTTTTACATGAATTATGCATATGAGCAGTCTCGTTAGAGAAACCCCTCCCATGTCACACGGCTAATCCTTGTCGTTGCCCCAATAACCAGATTAGAGGGAGTGGGGAGGGGAGGTTGGGTTAGATAGGGACCCCCGGGGCCGGTTTGGTCAGACCCAGGCTCTGGATGTATAGAGATGTGGGGATGTGGGGGCCTCGAGGCCTAGAATAAGAAGGCCACAGTCCTAGCACCTGTCCACTGCTGTTAGCATGTTAGCATAGATTATAGCAGCTAATAGGAAATGTGACCCTCCATTTGCTGGTGTGCCTAACAGTATGGAGGGTATTTTATAAGCCTTAACACTTCGGTCTGTTTTAAGGCTTAACTATAATTTGCGGTCAATTTCATTGATAATTGTTTGGAATTCGACTTGTAATTTCAGTTTACTTCCTGAATTGACTGAATTGAAATGGGATTGAGCCCAACCCTGGTAGCTACAGCCTTAACATAAAGAAATAACTCTTGGTAATAACGTTTTTACAAACATAACTTTGGACAGTATTTTTTGGAACAGAAAGTACATTAAAACAGTGGCCACAGGTGGGGAGACGACGACACATTGGCGACTGTGACAGGAATGGTCAGTTTCGTGAGCGCAACCATGGTTGTTTAGAGTCTATTAATTTTATAGCGCCACTTGGGATTATCCATCTGTTTAAAGGTTGACTGCCTTCTCACTTGTGAAACACGCGTTTTTAACACAGTGGCACTGCTCCATGACAAGCCGTCTTGTCTCTTGACGCGTCAATAAAGTTTGTATTTGTCTGAACAAACAAGGAACAGAGTTTAAACTGCATCTGAGCAAATTAGACGATTCTGACGGGTTCCTACAAGGCTATCGCTCTCTTCAGAGCCATGTTGATATCCTACTCCTCACGGCGACATTATAAATAAATATGCCTGGTAACAGATCTGCTGCCTGTCTGTGCATGGCCAGACAATCCACTTAATGGCCACATTGATGGGGGCCTCATCACCAGAGTGATGGAAGGAGGGGAGCTGCTAGCGTCTGGAGTTTGATTTAATGGACTGCTTGTCACATCCCTGTCACTTTTACTGGATAATTCTACTTCACCCTGTCAGGTGGATGTGTGTGTGTGTGTGTGTGTGTGTGTGTGTGTGTGTGTGTGTGTGTGTGTGTGTGTGTGTGTGTGTGTGTGTGTGTGTGTGTGTGTGTGTGTGTGTGTGTGTGTGTGTGTGTGTGTGTGTGTGTGTGTGTGAGGGTAGGTGGGGGTAGCTAGCAATGATGAAAGTAACCCTACCTAGCTTTACTGGAATGGCAGAATCTTGTAATACACTGTAATTAATTGAACAGACACATTTTTACCAGTATTATCACCTGACAATTCCCAGAGAGGCAGAGACAATGGTTCCCATGGTGAGTACGCCTGACCACAAAACTCGCCTTCGGCCCAGTAAGTCTGAGGGAACTCAGAGAAGCGCACTATTTAAGGAATACTGTGGCACTCCGGACGCAGCCAATGTGACTGCTCCAACATTATACTTGTTTCTCCTCCCTCCCTATGTACAGCCAGCCACAGAGTGCCACAGAGTGCCACAGAGTGCCACAGAGTGCCACAGACACCGATGAAGGTGTTTAGAAACACATGCCAAAAAGGCCCTTCTGCCACCCTCACTCTCACGTCGCGACAATGATAGGCTGTCATCACACAGCGATCAGCAATGTCACCCACAACATGAGCACACACACACACATGTACACACATCCACACACACCAACGACCCACGGCTGTGAAAATCCGCACCAGCCTGACAACTGTGACAACCAAGACAACCCTGTCACTTCAGTTATTTTTACACCAGGCCTGACAACACATCAAAAATCCCTCTCGTAAGGGAAACAATATGAGACCACTGCATCAAGCATCAGGCCAATTAAACGCTATGTACGTGTCACACAGAGTATCTTATTGTGCATTATCTGACATACCCAATTAAGTTAGATGTGTGGTCTTACTAATGTTACTATGTAATGGTACTGGTAGAGTACTGAGTGTGGGAATATGGCAATAATACTGTGGTCCAGGTGGAAACAACAACATCACTACAACCTGGAAAGCGATCCCTGTGGGATGATCAATTTGCATGGTTTGGGATGGACTATTGATTCATCCATGCTCAGACTGTGTGTCTGTCTGTCTGTGTGTGCATGTGCGCGTGTGTGTGAATGCGTGCCCTGCGTGTTTGTGTGTGTGTGGTGTGGTCTCAGGCTTGGCAGGCAAGGGGTTAAGTCTCTGGCCCTGGCGGCTGTCAGCGCTTTGTGATGTGCTTGATTGGCGGCCTCCGGCGCTGAGATCAGTGGCCGCGTGCCATATGATGTGTGCCGTCTCGGCCAGCATGTGATGTGCAGTGCAGTTTGTCCTTGGCGTCGCACTAGGAAGCCTTGGAAAGATTGTTGGCTGTCACTCAAAGGGGACGTGGCAGCTCAAACATCGACACCTGGGTTTTTCTCTTCATAGATCTCCCATCTTCTTCATTTGATGCTGTCTCCCTCTTCAGACAAATAAGATATTAAAATGAGACATGAATATACAAAGCCTAAAAACATCTGCAGTGCTTTCAGAAAGTATTCACACCCTTGGACTTTTTCCACGTTTTGTTGCGTTACAGCCTGAAGTTTGATTCAATTGAGTTGTTTTAATCACTGGCTCACACATTACCCCATAATGTCAATGTGGAATTATTAGTTTTATTTTTAATTTACAAATGTATTAAAAATTAAAAGCTGAAGTGTCTTGAGTCAATAAATATTCAACCCCTTCGTTATGGCAAGCCTAAGTAAGTTCAGGAGTAAAAATGATAAGTTGCATGGATTCACTCTGTGAAATAATAGTTTAACATGATTTTCTAATGACTACCTCATCTCTGTACCCCACACACACAATTATCTGTACGGTCCCCCAGTTGAGCAGTGAATTTCAAACGCAGATTCTGTCACACCCTGATCTGGTTCACCTGTCCTTGTGATTGTCTCCACCCCCTCCAGGTGTCGCTTATTATCCCTGGTGTATATATCCCTGTGTTTCCTGTCTCTCTGTGCCAGTTCGTCTTGTTTGCCAAGTCAATCAGCGGTTTTCCTTGCTCCTATTTTTCCCCTGTTTGTCTCTGTTTGTTTCTAGTCCTCCCGGTTTCGACCCTTGCCTGTCCTGACTCCGAACCCGCCTGTCTGACCACTGACTACCAGCCTACCTATCCCCTTGTACTGTTTTAGATCTGGTTTCTGACCCCTGCCTGACCTCGAGACTGCCTATCGTCTGGTACTTTTTGGACTCAGACCTGGTTTATGAACTCTCGCCTGGCCCCGAACCTGCCTTTGCCTGCTCCCTTTGTTCTAATAAATATCGGAGCTCTATCTTCCTCCTGTGTCTGCATTTGGGTCTTGCTTTTGTGCCCTTATAGATTCAACTACAAAGACCAAGGAGGTTTTCCAATGCCTTGCGAGAAAAGGGTACCTATTGGTAGATGGATAAAAATATATTTTTTAAAGACATTGAATATCCCTTTGAGCATGTTGAAGTTATTAATTACACTTCGGATGGTGCATCAATACACCCAGTCACTACAAAGATACAGGCGTCCTTCCCGAACTCAGTTACCTGAGAGGAAGCAAACCACTCAGGGATTTCACCATGAGGCCAATGGTGACTTTAAAACAGTTACAGAGTTTAATGGCTGTAATAGGAGAGAACTGAGGATGGATCAACAACATTGTAGTTACTCTACAATACTAACCTAAACGACAGAGTTAAATTACGGAATCCCGTACAGAATAACACTATTCCAAAACATACATCCTGTTTGCAACAAGGCACTAAAGTAATGATGCAAAAAATGTGGCAAAGCAATTCAGTTTTTGCCCTGAATACTAAGTGTTATGTTTGGGGCAAATCCAATACAACACATTTATCAGTACCACTCTCCATATTTTTTATCATAGTGGTGGCTGCATCATGTTATAGGTATGCTTGTAATCATTAAGGACTGGGGAGTTTTTCAGGATACAAAAGGAATGGAACTAAGCACAGGCAAAATCGTAGAGGAATACCTGGTTCGGTCTGCTTTCCTCTGTACACTGGGAGATTAATTTACCTTTCAGCAGGACAATAACCTAAAACACAAGGCAAAATCTACACTGGAGTTGCTTACCAAGAAGACAGTGAATGTTTGTGGCCAAGTTATAGTTTTGATTTAAATCTGCTTGAAAATCCATGGCAAGACTTCAAAATAGTGGTCTAGCAATAATCAACAACCAGTTTGTATAGCTTGAAAGATTTTGAAAATAATATTGGGCAAAATATTGTACAATCCAGGTGTTCAAAGCTCCTAGAGACTTACCCAACAAGACTCACAGCTCTATTTGCAGCCAAAGGTTATTCTAACACGTATTGTCTCAGTGGTGTGAATACTCACAGTATGTACTTTACATATGTCCGTTTTCATTTTCAATACATCTTTCAAACATTTCTAAAAACATGTTTTTATTTTGTCATTATGGAGTGCTGTGTGTAGATGGATGAGAACAAAAAGGATTCAGTCTATTTTGAATCCAGGCTGTAACACAACAACATGTGGAATTAGTCAAGGGGTGTGAAAACTTTCTGAAGGCTCTGTCTAGCTGTTCAACTCAACGATTTACATCATATATTTTCTATACCAGGTCCAATTTTGTGAGAGGAAAGTCAGTGCTCAGTCAGTCTAATGGCTAAAACGGAGAGAACGTAACGTTGTCACGAAACATGTTGACGATAAACATATTGTTGACAATAAACACATTATTGTCAATAAACATATTGATTCATCACACATAAAGACGACTGTAGGCCGTATATGCAAGGTGAGAAAACGGAAATGCTAATCGCTAGCTACTGGGCCACACTCCAGGGAAAACAATGCCCTTGCTGTTAGCCTCCTGTTAGCCATGACAGAATGGGATTAAACACAGTGTGTAAAATGTTACAGATCAGAACAGCCCTTTGTACATTTTGTGACAAAATAGTCAAATTAAGTCTTTGCCCCATGCAACTCTCCCTCTTCTCCCCCCCCCCCCCCCCCCCCCCCTCTTCCCTCTTTGTTTTTAGCCTGGAGCTAGTTAGCGGGGAGAGGCGTCACAGGCAGCCAGCGGAGGTCAGCTACGCCTGCAGGCATGACGGCCTTCACATCTGCGGCCTCTCATCTGGCCATTTAACACAACATAGAGGGACTAGATGGATACAGCAACAAGGAGGTAACACTACAACAACACACTAAACCACAATTAGCAGAACAACATCTCACCCGAATAATGGCATTGTTTAGTATGAAGCTATTGACCCCCTACATGGTTGAATGCCTGTTTGGGAGAAATGTAAATTGAAGTGATGTATGTACAAAATGATAGGAATAGACATGTATTCATATTTATATGGTCATAGCTCTTTAAGCAACTGCTCAATACAGTATCCAATCTATGTGGCTTGCTTCTATAACTGAAAACAAAGGAAGAGCCTAATCAACATCATTTTTTTCTTGGAGATTGTCACCATTGTCATCTTTAACTAAATATGTTTCAACGGAGGATATTTCCATGTCATCATGGTGGCATCTATTCTCTGTCTAACTGTCTCTAGAGGTTCTTGAAGTGTTTATCCAGCAGAACTGACAGAGAGAAGGCTTTAATTAGCAAGCCTTTATATTGCATAACATACTGTACTGTCTGTCTGAACGCTAGTTAGTTATATTCATTCCCTGATGTTTTTGAAGGACCAGTTCGAGGGAGAGCAGCTCCTCATTTACGCCACATAAATAAAAGCACTTTAGATAAAGCAAACACACACACACGCACGCACGCACGCACACACACACACACACACACACACACACACACACACACACACACACACACACACACACACACACACACACACACAAACACACACACACACACACATGCAATAGGATACAAGTGTCTACCTAATTGTTATTATTAGTATTATTATGAACACACACACACACACACACAAATAGGTCAACCACGAGGGTCATTTAACCACGTAATATTTCAACTTGTATCTTACTGACTTTGATATTATTCAAAGGGTAAACCCGGGCCTCGTCTCGCTCCATTTTGACGTCAGTCAACTTGACATCATGTAAATACTCTTTCAAGCTTGGATTTCAATATTTTTTTCCCCTCCAATAATTTACGAGTTCTCCTCAGTGTTAATGATGAAGGGTTTAATTCATCATAACAGTATTCACACAACCTCTAATTAGCGCCAACACTCGTACAACAATGGTGCTGTTATCTCAACATGCAAATGAGCTCTCAGTCTGTTGCGTGTGCTAATTTTATGAAATGGGCGATAACTAACGGCTGAGTTAATCTCCTCTGCATTTAACCCCGGTTTACTTTTTAATCCGCCATCCATAACAAACAAACAACAACCAATAATCCTATTACCGGCTTGATGATTCTCTTTTTATTTTTAGTATTTTTTTGTATTTTTCATTGAATTTAATCTCAATTAGAGGCAGAAAAACCTAGACAGACTGACTGAACTTGACAGGGAGTACTTTTCCCTCTCTCTTTCTCAGTTAGATGGATAAGCTGTGGATAAGTCTCAGTCTCTTTTCTCTCCTCTTGAGTGGGTACACATGGCTGTTCCTGTTGCGATTCAGTGTGAGTGAAGCAGCAACACATGTACACACACATACAAGGACACACATGCACCCACACACGCACACACATGGCTGCGTGCACACACGCACACACATGGCTGCGTGCACGCACGCACACCAACAGACACATGCACTCCCTCCCTGTGCTGAGGGAGTCTGACACGCTGGCCTAGGTTCACTGACCTTGTCTGTATTGACAGCTCCTGCTATTAAGGGTCAAGGCGGTTAGGGGTCCCTGTGGTTAAATTACTGAGAGATGAATGCTGCATGCTTCAGTGTGTCACTCTCTGTCTCTCTCTGTGTGCATCTCTCTGGATCACTCTACCTATTTATGGGCTTGTGCGTGTGACTGAGTAAATGTGTTAGGGTTTATCACAGTCTAATTTGACAATGTGGCTGTGGCAATTTTTCTTCATGTTTGACATAATAACCTGTTACAGTCGATGAGAGTTAGTGTTGATGTTTGACTGTTTTTATTTTATGTCACTGTTTGTCTAAGAGATTATATTTTATATTAGTGCATGTGTACAACAGATTCAAGTGAGAAAAACGGACAACGACAAAGCATCTTCAATACAATTGAGATTGACTGCTTAGTGTGTGGTCATGTGTTCCCTTTCAAAAAAAAAAAACAGGTCAAATCTCATTTTCACATCTGAAATCGATATTTTCTTTTCACATGTTGAGTTTTAATTTCACATGTGAAACCAGATTTTCACATGATTTCAATTTTGAGTTCACACGTAAACGCCACCTTTTCACATGGTAGTGGCATAGCATGTTTTGACCTCAACATGTGAATTGCAGTTTCACATATTAAAAACATTCACATGTGAAACTGCATTACAGTATCTCATTTTCACATGTGAACGTTTTTAACATGTGAAGCCACGTATTTCACATTGTGAAACTGCAATTCACATCACGTGAAAATCTCATGTTCTATTCCCGATAGAAAGATGGTGTTAACATGTTGCAGTTACAATGTTTCCACCGGTGGAATTAGGGTGACCACATCTAAAAAGCCCAAATGCAGGACAAGGGGAACGATTTTGCGGGACATTCGCGTAACAGTGGGTAGAATAGGTTTTTACGGGGCAAGTTTATTTAATCACGTTAAAATGGCAGCATCGTTCTGCTGTAGGAAGGTCACTTCCTGTTAAAGGGCCAATCCTTAGTTTCTACATCCATATCAATGAATGATATGTACCCATTGATTCTTGAAGAATATAACGTATAAATGTCTCATGATTTTGGTTCAACTGTCACCCCATCAGAACACAAAATATAAGCTTGTTTAACTCCACTGTTTGTGAACAAATGAAATGCAAATAACCACTGCATAGCCTAAAAACATGGTTAAAACCATCCTTTTGGTATGATGGAGGGTCAGTCCTTGCATCCACAGCGTTTCACTTGAGAGTGGTTGCATGTCTCCTGCCCCATCCCTCAGCCTTTTACTGAAACTGTGGCAGGGAGAACACTTTGTTAATAATTCAATGAAGGTCTGCCGCTTTAAGCACCTTAAAGAGAGTAATAGTGTTATTATATGATGCAATCCTCTAGTGAGTGAGTTACTTTTGTGCCATTAATATCAACCAAAACTTTTGAAGTCAAGAACAACATTCTAAGTATTGCCAACAAATATGATGTTGAAAGCAAAACATAAACCCCAAAGTATTGATAGCAAAACAAAATATTGCAAGGAAATCATTTTGAAATGCAAGAACAAATGAATTGTAAATGGATGCAAAAAAATAGTTTTCATTTTATTTATGCAATTTTCCCTATCTTTGGTTATGTTACCCTGGCCTTTGCTGCCTCATTTCATGTTGCAAGTTGTGGCACATTCATACCAGCAAAATACCATCCTGCATCCCACTGCTGGTTTGCCTCTGAAGCTAAGTAGGGTCTGTCCTGTTTGGTCCCTGGATGAAAGACCAGGATGTAGCTAGAAGTGGTTAAAAAATAAGCATGTGAAACAAGTGTCTGAAAGCCATGTGATTTCTTTGTAAGGGTGGGGTTGTCTCAGAATATCACTGACTGTGAGTGTGTGTTGTGACAAGTCATTTTCATTGACCCCATCCGAGAGTACACCAGCCCTCTTTTACGTACACACACCCCGCCCCATACACCAGATCTGCCACCACAATTAAGGTCTGAATTAGCGTCACTGAGCATCGTTACCTGTTGAGATGATACGACATGCTGCTAGTCTGTCTGGCTAACTAGGTCAGACTGCACAATTACCGGGCTTTTGGAGGGCTCGGGGGCTGGGGGGGGGGGTTGTGGTGTTTTCAGGGAAGGGTGGTGAGTGGGGGGGCTTATAGGGCGGGATATGGTGGATTTAGGGTGTGTGATATGGCTTTAGACACATCTCCTATCAAGCCCAGGAGCCATTCTCCTAAAGATGTAACGACGTCTCACAATTAGCATCATGTCCCAACTTGTCTGCTGCTTTTAGCTGTCACACTGTATTTGTGGTGAGGCTGGCCAATTACAGAAGAGATGGGGGAGGGGCTTTACAATGAAATGAATAGACACTCATGTAGTCTGTCACATCCCACCAGTTATTACTTAGTGTCTGGAGGAATGTAGCTAACAAACTGTTGATGACATGGCACTCAAAGTCATCTGGACGAACCACAGGAAACAATTTCAGATGTAGGTAATATCAGTTGTTGGTTAAATTAATTCTACATATTGGTTATATGTCACTTTAGGTATATGTAAACCTGACGTTTTATTTTATTTAACTAAGCAAGTCAGAACAAATTCTTATTTACAATGACGGCCTACCCCGGCCCAACCCTAACCCGGATGACGCTTGGCCAATTGTGTGCCGCCCTATGGGACTCCCAATCGCGGCTGGTTGTGATACAGCCTGGAATTGAACCAGGGTCTGTGGAGACGCCTCTAGCGCTGAGATGCAGTTCCTTAGACCGCTGTGCCACTTGGGAGCCCTCGCCTCTCTTCATTTGTTTTTGAATTCTCGATCCCAGCACAATATGATGATACATTATGTCAAAGATGAGCCACATCAACAGTTTTATTTTTGTTACACTTCAAAATATAACCTGAAAACTAATTTGTTGTCTCTTTGTTGGCATGCAATTTCACAATTGTACACATTTCTCTGCCTTTGTAATTCAACATTCAACATTTCAAATAGCTTCCACCTATGCCTGTACCTACACTTCTCCTACTCGTGTTATCCTTATTTGTGTGTCAAACCATCTCTCCCTCTCCATCACTTTCCTGTCCCATATTCAAGTAAGCAATCTGCCTGTCAAAGCACCAAATAAACCCTAAATGTAGGTCTTTGGGTTGGAGGTCTATCTATCTATCCAACATGGCTTTTAATCCATCTCTATATGATTCCTCTGCTCTCTATCATAAATCTCTTGCTGTCCTGCCTTATATATAATGTATTTGCAAAGAGAAGAAATAGAGGTGACAGAGTCAGTAGTTACTATGATCAAACATCGTACCTGGAGGCTAACTGGGAATCAGGACCCCTCTGACAGGGCCTACAGGGAACGAGTGTATGAGAGGGAGGGATAGAGGGCGGGAGGGAGGTATGGAGCGGGGAGGGAAAGGGGGATGGATAGAGGGAATGAGGGGGGAGAAAGGGTAGAGAGAGAAAAAGAGAGAGAGGGGGGTGGATAGAGAGGGAGAGACAGAGGGCGGTAGAGGGTGGCTATACGTACTGTAAGGGGTAATGGATTGCTGGGTGTGTGTATAAATCACTATTGTACAGGCTAATCTCTCTCACTCACTGGCAGGGTAAATACTTTGCTTATAGATCCAACACGCCTCACTCTCTGCAGCTTGTTGGGCACGCTCAGTAGGCACAAGGCCTCTCCGAGACACTACACCTGCTCCTTTAAATCATCCCTCATTCATTCTCTCATTTTTTTTCACTCCATCCTTTCCACAGAGAGGTGGATGAGGCTCTTGGTAACAGATAGGGCTGAGACAGACGGTGTACTTTCCCTCCCTCCCTCTCTCTCTCTCTCTCTCCCTCTCTCTCTCTCTCTCTCTCTCTCTCTCTCTCTCTCTCTCTCTCTCTCTCTCTCTCTCTCTCTCTCTCTCGCTGTCTGTATATTGACGGATACCCTGTCCATCACTAACTATTTTTCATTGTGCATATTACTATAGAGAGGTCCCTGGCAGTATATTTCAAATACCTGCTTTTCCTGTAGCTTGGCTCCAGCTTGGCTGCATTTGGATGTCCCTCTCCCTACCCCATCATTGTAACAAGACATCCCTCTCCTCTTTTCTCCCTCCCTCCCTCCCTCCCTCCCTCCCTCCCTCCCTCCCTCCCTCCCTCCCTCCCTCCCTCCCTCCCTCCCTCCCTCCCTCCCTCCCTCCCTCCCTCCCTCCCTCCCTCCCTCCCTCCCTCCCTCCCTCCCTCCCTCCCTCCCTCCCTCCCTCCCTCCCTCCCTCGGTAATCTGGCCCTGTCTCTAAATGTGGAGGTGCTGCTGCTCGGGCTTGATTGAAACAAACGGCTGCTGATTGCTGATCAGCCAGCTGTAAAGCCTGGCAAGGATATGAGCTAATGAAAAAAATGGACCTGATTTGAGAGGCACAGAGCGTCGCTCGCCCCTGCTCGCCCCTGCTGCCCCCCCCCCCCCCCTCCCCCTCCCACACACACACACACACTGCCCATCATTGTCAGCCTACCTTCCCCAAGAGCGAAGGGAAGGGAGGCAGTGTGACTGTGTTGCTAGTGCTGGCTAGACTCGACACATGGAGACAGAGCGAGGGAAGCTACCACTGTCTAGCTGGTTGTAATGGCAGTGTCTGTGTAAGACACTGGGGACGTGGCATGGAGGAATGAGCCCATGAGGACATTATAGGGTCAATCATTGTGGCTGTGAGGCCTTTCTATCCTGCCTGTAAAACTCTGGGTGAAAGAGGCCCTATGAATAAACTGTCAAGTTATTCACTTAGCTTAGCTGTAGTGGTTTATCAAACAACTATTTGGCAGAGATAACATTATACGTTGCTTTTATTAATTGGTTGGTGTCAGACCTACTGTGTTGTATATTATCCTTGTTACAGCTCATTGCTGGCATTACCATATTGCAATTGTCGCTCTATTGCTAATGAAATGTTTAGCAGGATATTTAACCAAAATGTGAGTCCTCGTAACGTCTTCACATGTTGTAGAGGCTTTGATAGTCTTGCCGATGCTCCCTTTCAGTTCCACTACACATACACACAGATGCCCACTGGCCCCTCATCTAGCAGGGTCAGCGCTAAAGTGGACATAGGCAGCAAATCATAATCCAACGACCGTGTGTGCACACAATTAGCTATGAGATGGGCCACGTGGGCAACATGGCTGCATTAGGCTAGTGCATAATAATACAAAAACACGTTTTAAAAATGAGCCTCATTATTAGAGCAGAGAGAGGAGCGCGAAGAAGCCGATGATTCTCCTTTTACCTCCCCTTTTCCCTCTTTTAATTTGACAGCCGCAGTAAATGAAGAAAGTGGTGATATTTAAGACCTTAATACCTTTCTGATCATTTATGAGAGCCCGGCTATAATTGTTAGCCTGGTTAATGAGTCTACAAGTGAGAGTGGTGCGCCAGCCGGCCCCTAAGACGAAGGCCTGAGTGCAATTACCTTAAACCCCTCAAGTGTACTGGTGTCTGGAGAGGACATTAGAGAGAGAGCTAGAGAGAGAGCGAGAGAGAGGGAGAGAGAGAGAGAGGGAGAGAGAGAGAGAGCTAGAGAAAGAGAGAGGGAGAGAGAGAGAGAGAGGGAGAGAGAGAGAGAGGGGGAGAGGGAGAGAGAGAGGGAGAGAGAGAGGGAGAGAGAGAGGGAGAGAGAGGGAGAGAGAGAGGGAGAGAGAGAGAGAGAGAGAGAGAGAGAGAGAGAGAGAGAGAGAGAGAGAGGATACTAAATAATACTGAATGTGTGCATAAATGTGTTTGGATATTTATGTGCTTATACTGTTTGTCCACTTTGCATCTTTACCAAATGTCTCTGTGTGTGTATATATGTCTATGTGAACAGTATGTGTGCGTGTGTGCACATCTGTGTGTTAAACAGGGTAATAGTGGAATGACACCTCTTCCTTTTCTTTATTGAACAGCTCATGTGGGTGTCCCTCCATGCCTGCCTCGTGTGTATATCTAAGCCAGGCAATTTAAGAACACATTAGACTTTGTGAAACCGCGGGCCGGGGCCTGACAACCCTCCAAACACTAAATAAATCACCTTTTTTATTGTGTAGGAAGCTGGGTAGCTCTGCTGCACATGAGAGCCCTCACATTTTTTTTTAAAGAGAACACATTTCAACACCCGCTTTCACTGTCAGCCTCCTCGTGTGTGGCTGGAGAAAACATGTTTCCAGACACATTTGGAATCTTAAACGGACATTTTAACACCGAACCCCTCAGACTGTGGTCTCCACAGGGTCAGAGGCATATATATATCTGTGCGAGGATTTGGCATTCTTTCTGTAGATTGCGAAACCATTGACGATATGATAACTACTATACTGTCTTGCCTATTGAGAGAGATTTGAGTGCGGTATAAGATGTGTTAGAATATAAAAGAAAATTGTTTTTTTTTTCATTTTATTTTGCCTTATAACAGTAAGAGTAACAGTTGGTGGTGTTGAATGGCTGTAGGACCTGCCGCCCACCACCGACACAGAGGAGTGTGACACAGCCTGACCTCCTGTCCGCATGTCTGTCCGTGTGGAGGCTGGCTGAAGCCAGAGGAGAAAACAAGGAGGCAAAGACCAAGTGTTGTTTATAATACACCAAGAACCATCTGCTTTGGCCAGTGAACCACGCAAATGTAAAGCACAAGGCATCTAACTAGTTTCTGCTGATATGGGAATCAAACCCAAATACACTGAGTGTACAAAACCATTTCCATGACATAGACTGACTGGGTGAATCCAGGCAAACGCTGTGATCTCTTAATGATGTCATTTGTCAAATCCACTTCAATCAGTGTAGGTGTAGGGGAGACAGGTTAAAGAAGGATTTTTAAGCCTTGAGACAATTGAGACATGGATTGTGTATGTGTGCCATTCGGAGGTTGAATGGGCAAGACAAAAGGTAAGTGCCTATGAACAGGGTATGGTAGTAGCCAGGCGCACCGGTTTGAGTGTGTCAAGAACTCCAACGCTGCTGTGTTTTTCACACTCAACAGTTTCCTGTGTGTATCAAGAATGGTCCACCTACCCAATGGACATCCAGCCAACTTGACACAACTGCAAGGAGCATTGGAGTCAACATGGGCCAGCAACCCTGTGGAACGCTTTTAACACCTTGTTTTTATTTTTATTAGCTAGGCATGTCAGTTAAGAACAACTTCTTATGAATAATGACGGCCTAAGAATAGTGGGTTAGCTGCCTTGTTCAGGGGCAGAACGACAGATTTTTACCTTGTCAGCTCGGGGATTCAATCTAGCAACCTTTCAGTTACTGGTCCAACGCACTTAACAACTAGGCTACCTGCCACCCCTTGTAGAGTCCATATCCAGATGAATTGAGGCTGTTCTGTGTGCAAAAGAGGGTGCAACTCAATATTATGAAGGTGTTCCTAATGTTTTGTACAACTCAGTATACTGTATATTTGTTCTGGTTAATTTACTACGACACAATTGGAATCGAGGCATAGAAAGTATAAAAGAAAAGAAAAATGAAGCAGATGTAACATGAAATTAAACATTTCAAATATATGGAACGATGAAACTATTATAAATGTGTTAATGTATGCACTTGACCAAGGATACGTTTAACACACTTTATCGTGAGACGATAATTACCCATTAAACTGCAGGCCTTTAAGGCTGCAGGTATGGTGGTTGGAGGCGTGTCCATCCCACAGGTGCCATCTTCAATTAGGCCCATTGTTGGAGGAGAACCTAGCGTTGTTTGCTCCTTTCCCCCCTCCATATACCAAACTGCTTTAGTGGAAAATAGACATTGAATAGTTTAGAGCCATCTGGGATTTCATTGGGATGACCTTTTTTTTGTATTTTTGATGCAAGTTTTTTTCCTTCAGATTATAGAGCCATATTTTGTTAACAAGCAAACGGAACGTTGGAGTGATGCGAGCGCATCCCGGTACAAGCTCTGTAGCAGGATAGCTAACGCTAAAGTCGGGACCTTGACAAACTCAACAGTGAGTGAGTGATGACCGTGAAAACACACAAGACTGATGGCTATAGCTATGTTCAACAGGTTGATTATTCTTCTGCCTTTATCTAGCTCTATTTGTGATATTTTATCTTTGCCTCACTGGCTTGCTAGCTAACCAATCCTCTGATCTGCGATGTTGTAGACACTAACCATCTGATCCACTGCTATGTAAACAAAGGCTTTCTGGTCCTAAACGTTTCATGACGTGGCCCAGGAAATGGGTCTATATTTCCTTGGATTTGAACATGGGACTTCCTTTCAAAGACTGAACCAGAGGTTCTGGTAGGACTACGGTGTTCATTTTACATGTTGGATTTGCTCTTTGGATTTGATGTATTGTATCATTCTTTTGGTGCTTATGTTGAACCCCTCTTTTTTATTCCAGGTAAGGTTGTGGGTTATGCAAGCTTGTCACAAAGAGGAATAGTAGGGTGAAAAGAGAGAAAAAGCAGCACAGATGAGGATGAGAGGAGGAAGACACAACTTGACTTTGTCTGCCTGGACCGGTGGTCCTCCACTATTCTCCCTCTCATCCCTCTGTCGTCGTGGAAGAGCCCAAACTAGACGAGCCATGATTTACCATCTGAGGGAGGAGGTGATCTGCACAGCAGATGTTTTAGATGTTCTGACCATTTCTCTCTTGAGCTGGGAGGGCAGAAAGGGGGTTCTAATTAGAATTTAGGGAGTGAATCTGCAGAGTTGCGTTTAAGCCACTGCTGATCCTTCCTGAGGGCCTGTGTTTGTTAGGAATGTGTTGGCAAGGACAAGAAAATATATGTAACCTAATTAATTTAGTACACACTGAGACACGGACATATGCGCACACACATACACACACACACAGGCACAGAACAATGCCTTCCATCTCCCCTTGCCCCATCCTCTCTGAGCAGGACAGTTTCTACTTCCTGTTTACTAATAGAAAATTAGCCACATTAATTTCCCTCTTTCCCCTCTGGCCTACAAAGCAAGCCTGTTTATCATTAACTTGGTCATTTTGTCATTTAAACATATTTCGACTCGAACAACAACCTTTTCCCTCACCCTTAAACACCAATTCATACACCATACAGCTTAACAGAGCAAGTGGTCAATATTGGTCTTCTACTTTGTGCTCAGTCCTTTTCGATGGCTGTGGAGTGGGGCTTTTGTTTGTCGAAATGTGAGGAGAGAGCACTTTGGAGCAGCTCCACGGACGGTTGTAGCTAGCTGGGTCACAACGGAGGTTTTAGAGGAGGCACTGCACACACACACACACACACACACACACACACACACACACACACACACACACACACACACACACACACACACTGACAGGCAGCCATGTTGATCTGGCAGCTCTACAACACAAAGCATTTATCTGTCAGTGGTCAAGCCTGACTGAACCCCCTCTACACACACACAAGCACATGCGCAAGTGAACACGCACGCACACACACAAAACACGCACACACACACACTGAAAAATAGCTAAAATCTGCTTTTTTCCAGAAATTAGCCATCTGTGCTACCCATGAGTGACAATGTTCATATTCCAGGAGATGATGAGCATCCCGTCTGCACACACACACACACACACACACATGCATGCACATACGCACACAAACACACAAGAATGTGCAGGTAGGGTAATGGTAGGGTAATGGTGTTAAGTGAACCACAAGCAGATTAATTTTGTACTGACTATGAATAGCCACACACACACACTTGCAGAAGTACACACACATTTAAACTCACCACAAATACACACACATATGCAACATTCCTTTAGGACAAAGATGGCTGGTGGTTAATGAATCCTCTTTTTTTTTAACCACCATTAGATTGAAAAATGAGCTGTGTTAGACCGTGCATGCCTCCCCCCTTTTTTTAAGTTTACATTTCGATGACTGGCTTTCATCAACAAACTGCATCTCATTAGGAGGGATGATGTGCCGTATGTTGATCATCATCATCTGCGAGTGGACTGATGAGCGATGAATGTCATCACTAATGGAGCCGCGACATCCCCCTTATCCTCAACCAGCTAGCGCTACGCTAACGCTAATTACACAATATGCAGCAGCTAGCCAGCCACCCGCCCCCAACATACGGACCGCATCCACCAAGTCAACGGCAGAGCCCAGACAGCCAATGAATATTCACCACTCGCTCTCAGATCACGCCGCCACTCAGCGCACGGCGTCGCAGGTGCCTCTTTTTCACAGGTGACAGAAGGACGCCGAGGTGGCTCCTTTTTCTTTTTTTTTCTCTCGGCGAGATCGCACCTCATGCTAACCCGCAAATTACGTTGAGGCGGGGTAACAATAGTAAACGACTCCTTTGTCCTCGCACCGCGTTGGCTGGGGCTGCTGATGCTGTGCTTTGCCTGGAGTTCTCTTGGCAAGTACACAAAAAAGGGAACACTCTAAGGAAAATGCCCATTACTTCAAAAACATGCTCCAGAATTCAGGGTCACTTGCCATTACTTTTGGTTAAGTAAACCAGGTGTATGGTGTCCATGTTAGGACATCATTCATGTTTTTTTATTTTTTAAATGTGCAGTTAACCATTCTCATGTTCATGAGCAATTAATGGCATGTTTTTCGGAGTATTCTGTCAAATATATCATACGGTATCTTCTCCAAGGCTACAAGAAATCGTAGCCTGTCCCTGTCCCTGTCCCTGTCCCTGTCCCTGTCCCTGTCCCTGTCCCTGTCCCTGTCCCTGTCCCTGTCCCTGTCCCTGTCCCTGTCCCTGTCCCTGTCCCCGTCCCCGTCCCTGTCCCTGTCCCTGTCTTCTCTGACGTGAGGCAACTGGCTACTCTAGTGGTGTTTTCCCCCCCTGAAGACGCCAACTCTGGAGAGTGTAAAGAGTCTGTGTACTTCGCTCTGAGTTTTTCAGAGATTTATGAGTAGGTCAAACCGAAGAGAGTATACTCAGGGAGAGTTTGGGCTGAGATTTTACAATGTACTGGTTGGGTCATAATTCAAAGTCCATGCTCACATATATCACATTTGGAATTACACAGATTATGAGAGAGAACAGATTTATCATATACAGGTAGAATACACACACACACACATATAGGAGCGCACACGCAAACACAACACACACACACACTGCATACCATATGGTTTTTCAGATAGAGGTAGCCTTTTCACCCTTTTTGTTACACATACTGTACTACATTATATACTGTGTGTTCGTGGTTTAGTCTACGGTAACCTATTCCTCCATTTTATTGGAGAGTGCACCGAGTGCGATGAGGAGGAGGACGATGATGATGTACAGTATACATCATGTCAGCATAACAGGGAACGAGATTGAGATCTTCCATCGACAAAATAACACATCAATAATCTTTTGTAATTCTGTTTATTGGGATTATTCAGCATTTGTTGCCCAAAAATTTTTTGGGACACATCATTAATTATTATTAGTTTGAAATAAGTTGGTGTAGAGGGTGGTGCAGAATTGAACGAGCCATACAGTACGTTCAGATGTGATCCAGTCCACTGGCATCCCTTTTATGAGTCTATCTTGGTTTCAACTTTACTTTTCTATTTTCTATGATTTACAGTTTGGAGTGTGTTGAATGTTTCATGGGCCATGGTAGAGGCCACTCTCCTGCAGCTTATTCGCCTCTGAACACACAAACCCATCTATTTCTGTTCCTGTTTGTTAAATATTAATCACACATTCCCACTGTCTCATCCACTGTGTGTGTGTGTGTGTGTCTATATACTGTACATGTACTTTTCATAGTGTGTGCGTGTGTGCACGTGTAAGTAAGTGTGTGTGTGTGTGTGTTCCCTGGGTGTATTGGTAAGGGTAATGGTGTGGAACTCCCTACTAAGACCCCACTCATTCTTGGACATTTTTCCTACCTTCGGTCCCTCTTATGGTGGTGACCACATTTTATATTGCATGCAGTCTTCACCAAACTACTCAACTCATACACGCACACATATCGGTCAAATAGATTCATCCACTCGTGTGGATCAACCCTTTTACCAAATTCCGTCCTCAAGAAAAGTGCTAGAGTAGGTGCCCTTTACGTTGAAACGTCTCCCACACAAAAGACACGAGAGAGGGAGCGAAATAATCCTAAGGAGAGAAGGGAACCTCTGGGTGACTTGTAGTGCTGTTTTGTGTCTGAATTCTTAAACAACACACAAGACAGTTACTGAGAGCATGTGTCCTAAGGCAAAGACAGTCTTGTATTTAATCTTGACCCTGTTGGATCACTCCACCACCCTTCAAGATGAATATTCAAAGCCTTTAATTAAAATCCCCCCTCCCCCCCTCTAGAAGAGGGGTAAACAAATCCAACCCGTGTTTGTTCCCTCCTGGCCTATCGTATACCATTTTTTTTTAATGATTTCACTTAAACTTAGAAAAGTGCAAGATGGCAAGACGACACAGCGGAACATGACACAAAAAGAGGAGCACAAGTCCTAGCTGAAGGGTTGCGAGGGGTCTGCCCTGTATCTCTGAGTCACAGTTAATTACAAAAAGCATGAATGTTTCATTAACCCCTTATCAGTAATTAATCACGCGCTTTGATGTGAAGTTCAGCTTACAAAAGCAGAGGGGAAATTCTCTTGCAGTTATTAGCCGCCGCCGTGTGCAGACCTTCCTTACTGTAGTTAGTACACGGGACCAGCCCCTTCAGGCACTAAACATTTGTTATGACAGCACTGTTTGCGTTCTACTCCCAAATGCCACTGTACTGCACCTTCCAAGTCCCACAAGAGTCTCTTTGCCACAAGAGGCGGTTTGCGTTTCCAAACATGAGAGCTATAGCGTATTGTGCACAAGTGTCCATGCCATTTCAGTCTGACATTTCACTGGAAAGGCCCAAGTTGGTGAGCTTGTGATTTTATGTATGTTTTAACATTGCTGTAAACCTTCTATCCCAGGTCGCAGGTACTTTACATTCTACGGTCTTGCTCCAGCACTGTGTCTATTGACAGTTTTGTGTACAGTTTCCTGAGCTGAGATGTGATTATGGGTAAAAATAAGCCCCTAGCCACCAGTTTGACCAACCGCTCTGTCCTCTCTTTGTCTGTCGGAGGTGAGTTAGGTGTCGGGGGGTGAGGGAGAGGTCAGGGAGAGGGTGTTGTGGGCAGGGTTTGAGGGTGACTGTTAGGTCAGTATACTCTGTAGACTGTAGAGTGTGTTCTGTAGGGGGTTGTGGGGTGAGAGGCAGGTCAGGTTGGCTGTGTACACTGTGGAGGGTGTGGGGATGGGGTCATTACATGGATGAGGTCATTACATTCGGACTCAGGACCACCTCCATTGGACAGCCTTATAGTCTACTTTTTGAATATGACAACAGAGTGGCATTGTTAGCATATGGGCATTTCCATGTAAAAGAACCCATGAGAGCCAACATGTGAAGTTCATAGGAGCATATCAAGTTGGATGTAAAAAATAAATAAAAATTGTCGGGAAATGAAAGCATAGATAAATTTTTCAACCATTTTCCATCTTAAAAATGAGGTAAATTAACAGATTTCATAGCTCGCACACCATTCTTTCACCATTCTTTCTGCAGCCATCTTTAAATCTTAATTCAGAGTCGATATTTAACAACATTTCTGGAAAATGTGGTCGCATAAAAACCTGAGGGAGATTTTACTGTAATTCTGTTACCAAAGTTTGCATCTGCACAGTTCTTCCACTAAATTAGTTTTTGTAAGTCCTTGTGCATAAAGTTGTATGGTTGGTAAAAATATGAAATCAATGGTTTTTCTTTGACTCATTTTTTCCCCTTTAAAAATGTATGCCAAAGTGGAATTCTGTTATCATGGAATTGCCCCTATGTAATGCTAACTACTTTTCTTAACCAACCACACACACACACACACACACACACACACACACACACACGCACGCACGCACGCACACACACGCACAAGCACACACAGACACAACATGTCCCTTCACCTCTGTTAATCAGTAAGTGCTTGATGGATTGACATACATTATTAGCACAGGGAGACACTGAACCCTTAGTCAACCTCCCCTCTTCTCCTCTCCTTCCTCAATTCCTCCCTCCTCTCCCACCCAACCAACCTTGTCCTCCATTCCTCAGAACATTCCCGACTGGAGGCCGTGTTACCATTGTTGATGTTTTTGTTGTTATTGTTCCTGCCTCTGTTGATTTAAATTAGGAAATCCTTTAACTCGGCAGAAACAAAAATGTTGTGCATGTCGTTTTATTATTAAAGAGGAAGAAGAGACACCCCAGCAATCTTGTGCTAGTTAATGAGAAGTAGAGTATAGTGCTTCAGGGATTTCAATAACGCGGCACACAGAACCCCCTCCTGTGTGGAACACAATACATTAGTGCTCTCCATTCTAATCTGAGGATATTTTATATTTCCCTTTTTCTTGTTGTCACCATAGGAGCCTTTTCTGAGAAGTTACTGTATATTTATAGGGTGTGAAGGGTTTTAGGTTAAAGAGAGTCGTGTGTGTGTGTGTGTGTGTCAGAATATGATCCACAGTGCCTTCAGAAAGTATTCTTATCCCTTATTCCACATTTTGTTGTTACAGCCTGAATTCACTACATCTTGATTGGAGAGCACCTGTGGCAAATTCAATTGTTTGGACATGATTTCTAAAGAAACAGACCTGTCTTTATAAGGTCCCACAGTTGACAGTGCATGTCAGAGCGGAAACTATACCATGACGTCTGAGGAACTGTCCGTAGATCTCAGAGAGAACAGTGATGAGGCATATGTGGAAGGGTAAAAAACCATTTCTGGAGTGTTGAAAGTTTCCAAGAGCACAGTGGTCTCCATCATTGGGAAATTGAAAAATGATGGAACTACCTTGACCCTGCGTAGAGCTGTCCGTCTGACCAAACTAAACAACCTGGCAAGAAGGACCTGTCAGAAGGACAACAGTCTCTACAGCACTTCACCAATCTGGGCTTTATAGGAGAGTGGCCAGATGGAAGCCACTCTTGAGAAAAAGGCACATGACAGCACGCCTGGACTTTGAAAAAAGCACGTGTAAGACTCTGAGATCATAAAATGTTCTGTGGTCTGATGGCCTGAATGCCAATCAATATGTCTAGAGAAAACCAGGCACATCTCATCACATGAAGCATGGTGGTGGCGGCATCATGCTATGGGAATGTGTTTTTCTGGGAGACTGGTAAGAATAGAAGAAACAATGAATGGAGCCAAATCCTTGATGAGAACCTGCTTCAGAGTGCAAACAATCTTAGACTGGGGCAAAGATGTACGTTTCAACAGGGCAATGATCCCAAGCATGCAGCCAAGAACAATGCTGGAATGGCTTCAGAACAAAAATGGGAAAGTCCTTCAGTGATGCATGTCTAATGTGCTGCATCTCAGTGCAAGAGGCTTCACTACAGTCCCTGGTTTGTATCCAGGCTGTATCACAACCGGCTGTGATTGGGAGTCCCATAGGCACACAGTTGGCCCAGTGTCGTCTGGGTTTGGCTGGGGTAGGCTGTCATTGTAAATAAGAATTGGTTCTTAACTGACTTGCCTAGTTAAATAAAGGTTCAAAAAAGAAACAAAAAAGATTGCTGTTCATCACCGCTGCCCATCTAACTTAACAGCATTTAAGATAATCCCCATATCCAGATGTAAAAAGCTGATACAGACATAGCCAAGACGACTCAAAGCTGATACAGACATACCCAAGACGACTCAAAGCTGATACAGACATACCCAAGACGACTCAAAGCTGATACAGACATAGCCAAGACGACTCAAAGCTGATACAGACATAGCCAAGACGACTCAAAGCTGATACAGACATAGCCAAGACGACTCAAAGCTGATACAGACATACCCAAGACGACTCAAAGCTGATACAGACATAGCCAAGATGACTCAAAGCTGATACAGACATACCCAAGACGACTCAAAGCTGATACAGACATAGCCAAGATGACTCAAAGCTGATACAGACATACCCAAGACGACTCAAAGCTGATACAGACATACCCAAGACGACTCAAAGCTGATACAGACATACCCAAGACGACTCAAAGCTGATACAGACATAGCCAAGACGACTCAAAGCTGTAATCGCCGCTAAAGGTGCCACTACAAAGTATTGTCTCAGGGGTGTGAATACTTATGTCAATTAGATATTTCTGTATTTCATTTTCAATAAATTTGCAAAAATGTCTAAAAACACGTTTTCACTTTGTCATTATAAGGCATTGTGTGTAGATGGGTGAGATAAAAAAAAAAAAAAAAGATATGATCCATTTTGAATTCAGGCTGTAACACAACCAAATGTGGAACAAGCCAAGAGGTATGAATACTTTCTGAAGGTACTGCATCACTGTACATTTACCTAGTAGGTTTGGATCATCTAAAACTATTCATTTAATGCAACCGTATACAAGTATATTACTACTGTATGATTGTCATAATTTCCCATTATTGAAAGAGCCCCATACATCTCAAACAGATTCTATCATTTGAGCCTGATATCCATGGTGTGCAATATGTTTTTGTACAGTACGCAGCGTCTGTGGGTCTCATGGTCGGGACACTGTCAGTGTGTGTGTGTGTCACGTGTGTGTGTGTTATTCAGAGTGACATGTCTGTGTGTACCTCCTCCTACACTCATACTGTTTCCCTATATAGACAAGTGCCGTATGGAGAATCACATATTATGCATGCACACACAGCAGAGTTAGGCCTATTAGCTATCCATGCGCAAATAAACAGACAAAAAGAAGGGTGTATTTGTTTCTGTTGATATGCTGTAGTTAACCAGACACAACACAGTATCGGAATCTATTGTAAGGTAGATCCAAATTGTCGTGAGTAATAGAATATTGATCAAGGAAGAATGTCAGCTTCTCCCTCTCTCTGTGTCTCTTTCTTCCTTTGTGAACACACACACACACACGCACACACACACACATGCACACGCACACTTTCTCTCGCACCAAGCATCATTCTCGTTCCACTGGAACATTATCAGTGGTTCACAGAACCAAGGGTCAGACACAAGGCCTCTCTCTCACCCTTGACCCTGCCATGACCTCCTGACCTCAGATTCATCAAGGCTGTGCTGCTGTTGGGTTCATGGGGTCAGCCGCTGTTCAAAGTCACACAGAAGCACTGGGAATGCACCCTCTGTACTAAACCCTTCTTCCCCTGCCTAGATAGTGTGTATTAGCCTGCATCTAATCAGGTCACCTGATCACATGATCTCTGTACTGGAATATTTAAAGAGGTACCAGGGAATCTGAGAGTAGCTGTTGTTTATCTATGAACTGTACATTTGAATGTGAATATGCAATCGTAGTAATGATGAGCAGTTGTTTTGCCCTGCTGCTCTCTTGTATGGAGGGATTTCTGTTGTTTGGGAGAAGCATCTCTCTATCTCTTTATCATTCATTACCGTAATCGTATACACACACGCACTCAAACACACTCACACACATTTGGTATTTCCCCCCCGTGTTTCAGGGTGACAAATCAACTGATATCCCCCCTCGACCCTTTGACCGCTCAGGCCTTCTGGGTAATGATGATACTGATGAGAGCCATGTTGCCCAGCAGCCATCTGGACTTCCTGTCATAGCTCTGTGATTGAGAAGGAGACTGACCACCGGCCATGTATTGATTTCAACAACAAGTCTCCCCTACAGGGCTCCATCCAGTATGGCCATTCAGCACTGTTCACAGTGACCTCTGAACTCTCTCAGGGAGGCTTCGGGAGGTCATTGGGTTCACTGTCATCGTCGTCGTCCCCCACCCCCTTTCCCTTAGCCTAACGCCGAAGTTCCCCATCACCCTCAGAGCTGATACTGTCTGGGATGTGATGAATCCACTATAGCCACCTGATAGTCAGAGCTTTGGTGTTACGTAAGAGGAGAATGATGTAGATCTACGTCCATGTTGCTCAATGCATAGAGTTGTGTCCTCTACTCTTCTGTGACACTCTGGACCACCCAGTCACACCAGCGCAGTTATGGCCATACGGTGATCCATCTGGTGGGCTCCCCGTGTGATTGATAGCTATTGTAGAGTTAAATACCTGCTGTCACCTGCAAGGGAGCAGTGGCGTTGAGTCTCATCCCATCAGGTCCTCATTATCCTCGGGGACACAGAGGACTCCCAAAAACACACCATCGCGATGAATGAAAGCTCAGGGGTGGAGAGTGAGAGTAGAGTCAGTCACTCCACACTGAAAACATATTTAGGGCCCCACATTGGGCCTAAAACAGTGTTAGACATACAGTAGGGGTGTAGTAGAAAATCTGTACTGTCATATGGATGAGTTGAAAGGAAGTCATCAAATCTCCATTGAGAATTCCAGCCAGCTGTCTTGATTAACACGTTCAGCACTGAATCAACTCCATGGAGAGGGAGAGGCACATCCAGCCACGGGCACATTTCTGCAGCTTTGACACTTTTTTATTTTTGCTAATTTCACTTGTTTATTGTCATGGTAATGAAGTCGCAGTGTCGGTGGCATCTGGAGCGATCGAGATTTTTTGGCCTGGATCCATCACAAATGTATGCAAGAGCTACTACTCCCCCCCCCCCCCCCCTCCACCCCCCTCATCACTGTCAGTGATCATGACACCCCAAATGTTTATTTTATTTTTATTGAGCAATTATTGTGCATTGCTCGAATTCGTGACGGAGAAGGAAACGCGTTACATTTTCATCAACTTCCCTTCAGACATGTGGTCCTGTGATCAATAAATCCGTAAAGATGATCTAAGGATTTTTGCCTGTTCTAAAGTGAAGTGATTTCAACGCTGCGCGTGAGAGTCAGTCTGCACCAGAGACGTGTTGAGGGGAAAAAAAACAATTAACAAAGTAAATACCAAATCTGTTCTTTTCTGTTCTTTTCTCTTACTCACTTTCGTTTGAGCCAATCCATCACAGAACACCTATCTCCATGGACGTCTAAGGGCTCTGTGGGAATAGCAGGAGTGCTCCTACCATGTGTGAGACAGAGGTCTGTTTCGACACAATCAATCCCACACAACACCGATATGAGGGAGATGCACCATCTGTGGATGTGTTGCTCTTCACATTGCCTAAAAGTTCAAATGTACCCAACAAGCAAACAGACTGAAGTGTGAATGCTGAAGTGGCACCTAAGTATGGACTGTGTCTGTATGTTCTTCTTCATCTCTCTGTCTCTCTCTCTCTCTCCCTGGCTCTCTCTGTCCCTATCTCTTCCTCCATCCCTCTTTCCGTGTCCCTGCCTCCCTCTCTCGTCATCTCTCTCTTTCTCCATCCCTCTCTCCATATCCCTCCCGCTCTCGCTCTCTCTCTCTCCATATCTATCCTTTCCTCTCTCCATATCCACACCCGCCCCCCTTCTCTCTCTCTCTCTCTCTCTCTCTCTGGATCTGGTTGTAGCTCAGCAGCCATTAGCTTTACAAATCCAGCCTTTGATCTGTATTTGGGTTGGTGCCTGTGTGTGTGTGTGTGTGTGTGTGTGTGTGTGTGTGTGTGTGTGTGTGTGTGTGTGTGTGTGTGGGGGGGGGGGAGTAGTGTGAAGATGGTAAAGAGGTGTGTATGTGGCGTGCGGTGAGTGAGTGCACATGGGTGTAGACGAGTGTGCCTGTGGAGTAGCAGGGTGTACTGCAGGGCGTTGGTAGCCACTGCAGCAGATGAGAGCAGTGAGAGCGTCCGTCCACTCTCACCGAGGTACAAAGAGGGAGTCCGTCAGATTTCAGGGAGAAGCAGATATGATTATGTCAGTTCATTTGCATTTGTACTGAGTGAATAAGCTGCCTAATGGTTTAAATATAACTCACTTACTTCTCACTCAAAACTCCCATCTCTGCCCTGTTCGTCGCCCGCCCATCAACCCCCATCCACTTATCTCACCCCCCACAGCCTCTCTCTCCTCCACTCGCTCTTCCTCGCTCCATAACATCACCCAATACTACCCCTCTTCCCTGTCCCAGCAAGCGCTGAGATTACTACATTATTGAATGAATCCCTTTCACTTCTCACTTAGCCCTTGTTTGATTCCAAATAGCTGCTTGTGATGACTGTTGTCGTACGAGTTCAGATTGTACAAAGCTCATTGTTAGATGACAGAGGATGAGACTACAGACTAAAACAGACTGGTGGCAGTCCCCCCCCCCCAGACCGCCCAGCCTGTCTCTTCTCCTGAGTCTCTCCTTTTCCTCCTCCCAGTTTTATCCGTTTTATCTCTCTTCTATTCTTCACTCCTCCCCCTTCATCTTTCTTCTCCTTTCTCCTTTTCTCTATCTCCCTCTTCTGTCCTTCTCCCTGTTTTCTCCTGAGGGATGAATGAAAGGTTTTCCTTTTCCACTGTGGAGCTGCTGGGAGAATTCACCTGTTTCTGCTTCAGCCTTCCTCCACTGCATTGCGTGGGGATTTATGGAGCCGGCTTCCCATTGAACCAAACCATTTTTCTTCCAGTTTAGTTTACCAGCATTCTTTATTCCCCGCATATTTAAGGAAGCTGTGGGGGGGGGGGGGGAGGCAACATTTTAAGGGCTCTGACCTCCTAATTTCTCTTACGGTGGAAGCCAAACAGCCGAAAGCGGTCCTGTTCTACAAAAGGCTGCTGGTGTGTAGATGGATAGACGTGATGTAAATGCAGGGTAATTGTAGTACAGTGCGGTTGTCTTGTTTCCCGGGTCTTTCACACAAGTATATTTGAAGTTTCAAACGGGTCTCTATGTCAAATCTGGAAATAATTGAATGTCTAAATGTAGAATCATAGAAATGTAATTGTATCAGAGAAACAAGATAATAAGTGTTCTTGTTCATTCTGTGGGCCTACTAGATATACTTGGGCCCAGATATATGTGGACAGTTGTCCCTTACGTAGGGCATTAAATGGAGATTGAAATCTAGATGGAAAGGGAGAGCACAATTTTCCCCCTCTCTTCCCTTCCTTAAGATTCCTTTAGAGACTCCCTGATCATACAACTCTAGTATCAGCAAGTGTGTTCAAGCTGTACTGGTACTCACTGATGAGAATCATGCAGTGGGGAAACTGTGATTTGTCTCAGGACAAGTGCATCTCATTGACAGTTGTTGAAAATGTCAACGAACGGGTTTGTGCGTGTTGTAATGTCTCGTTATAGGTACAACTGAAAAGACGACGTGATGCAACTGCACCGTTTGTTGCAAATCAACGTGATCATTGGTGTTACTCATGGATCTGTCGTTCTCTTGACATTTTGGCTGACGCTCTTGTCCAGAGCGACTAAGTGTATATGTTTTCATTCACCCTAGACCCACTCCAATTCCCATACCGTCCCAACAGATCCACAGACGACGCAATCACACTGCAAACTGCCCTAACCCATCTGGACGAGAGGAATATCTATGTAAGAATGCTGTTCATCGATTGCAGCTCAACATTTAACACCATAGTACCCTCCAAACTCGTCATTAAGCTTGAGACCCTGGGTCTCGACCCCGCCCTGTGCAACTGGGTCCTGGACTTTCAGACGGGCCGCCCCCAGGTGGTGAGGGTAGGAAACAACATCTCAACACCGCTGATCCTCAACATCCTCAACACTCAGTCCTCTCCTGTACTCCCTGTTCACCCATGACTGCGTGGCCATGTTCTCTTCCAACTCAATCATCGAGTTTGCAGACGACACTACAGTGGTAGGCTTGATTCCCAACAACGACGTGACGGCCTACAGGGAGGAGGTGAGGGCCCTCGGAGTGTGGTGTCAGGAAAATAACCTCACACTCACACAAAACAAAGGAGGTGATCGTGGACTTCAGGAAACAGCAGAGGGTGCACCCCCCTATCCACATCGACGGGACAGTAGTGGAGAAGGTGGAAAGTTTTAAGTTCCTCGGCGTACACATCACAGACAAACTGAAATGGTCCACCCACACAGACAGCGTGGTGAAGAAGGCGCAATAGCGCCTCTTCAACCTCAGGAGGCTGAAGTAAATTCGGCTTGTCACCACAAACACTCACAAACTTCTACAGATGCACAATCGAGAACATCTAGTCGGGCTGTATCACCGCCTGGTACGGCAACTGCTCCGCCCACAGCCGCAAGGCTCTCCAGAGGATAGTGAGGTCTGCACAACGCATCACCGGGGGAAAACTACCTGCCCTCCAGGACACCTACACCACCCGATGTCACAGGAAGGACAAAAAGATCATCAAGGACATCAACCACCCGAGCCACTGCCTGTTCACCCCGCTATCATCCAGAAGTCGAGGTCAGTACAGGTGCATCAAAGCTGGGACCGAGAGACTGAAAAAGAGCTTCTATCTCAAGGCCATCAGACTGTTAAACAGCCACCACTAACATTGAGTGGCTGCTGCCAACATACCGACTCAAATCTCTAGCCACTTTAATAATTAGAAATAGGATGTAATAAATGTATCACTAGTCACTTTAAACAATGCCACTTTATATCATGTTTACATACCCTACATTACTCATCTCCTATGTATATACTGTACTCTATACCATCTACTGCATTTTGCCTATGCCGCTCGGCCATCGCTCATCCATATATTTACATGTACATATTCTTATTCATTCCTTTACACTTGTGTGTATAAGGTAGTTGTTGTGAAATTGTTAGATTACTTGTTAGATATTACTGCATGGTTGGAACTAGAAGCACAAGCATTTCGCTACACTCGCATTAACATCTGCTAACCATGTGTATGTGACCAATGACATTTGATTTGATTTGACCTCTTTTCAGTTCCATGCGGAACACTCTGGGGAAAGGGTTCTACATGGAACCCAATAGGATTCTACCTGGAGCCAAAAGGGTTCTACTGGGAATCAGAATTGGTTCTTCAAAGGGTTCTCCTCTGGAGACAGCCGAAGAATCCTTTTTGGTTCTAGGTAGCAACTTTTTTTCTACGAGTGTAGAACCTAGTGGGTGCCAAGTTGTTATGACCAAACTTCTCAACAGATACCCTGTGAAATGAGCTCAGCCTCAACCATCTTCCATCTCTGGTGCTCAGAGGTAGAACAACATTAAAGTGTTGTTCTACCCCCCCCCCCCCCCTCTGACCGCATGTGTGTATTTAGTATTTCCGTACTCTGAAACATTCCCTAAAGGCTGTCATCGTAGTGTCTACATCCCGCCTCCCTTGCTGCGCGACCTAACAAGGATCCACATCTGCATGTAAGGGGGGCGGCAGTTGTGGAGAGGAGAGGGGTTCTTGTTGGTTTTTGTTTTTTGAAAATCTTTTGAGATCTTCCCGCGGTGGGAGGAGATATGAAAGGCTGGCGAGAGGTTTTCCTGCGTAGCCGCTAGCATCTCACCACCTCTCTCGGCTCCGACTGTGACCCCAGCCCCGGGTGTGTGTGTTTTCATTCCCTTTGTACATGCTCTCACTTTCTCTTCTCTCCTTCTTCTCTGAAATGAACGAAAGCAGCCCCAGAAATATATCGCCCCTGGTTTGTTGTTGCCCATCGATGTCTTTATTCATTCTTTTTTTTGCCGCCTCTTCTCTTTTTATTTCTTCCTTCATTTTTTTCCATTTTTTTTTCCCAAGTCCCTTTCCGATCAATATCGGTTTGGTGTGTTTTGAAGCCTCGCGGGCCAATGAAAACTGAGCTACTGGATTTTGAAGTTGGAATTCTGAAGTTGTTTAGCAGTGAAGATAATGGTTGAAAATAGGATAGTTTGGGAAATGTTACGTAAAAGTCTAAATATGTTTCCCCAATTTCAGTTAAATATTAAATAAAACAACACAGGTTCATTTGAAGTAACTTAGATTTTTTGGGGGTCTGTCTGGTTGTGGGAGTCTGTTTGTTTTCATACATATTCAATGCCTGACATGACAATCACAGAGAATCTATTTTGATCATCCTAAATGTCTTTCAAGAGAATCATGGTGAATCATAAAACAATTGAAATTGAAATGAGCCTCTTCTAAGCTCCACGATGCCCTCTTCCACCACTCCTCCCCCCAAAACTAAGATGTCCTCCACTAAGGGTAGGTCAGTTCAGAGCATGAAGGCAGTACTACTGTCCAGTTCTACTTGCGACCTATGACCTACATGTCTGGCTAAGACCGCTGGCGTCACGCCTGGATGTCAATCACACCATCAGCTGTTGTTGAAAAGGCGTGACTCCTGGTTGGAGTGGGTTGATAAAAAGAACAGTGAGCCTCACTCCACCTCTATTCTCCCCTCCCTACCTCCCTCTCTTTCTCCCTCCATCCCTCCATCCTCTCCTCCCAAATACCTGCACCTGCTCCGCTGCTTTTACTATCAGCTGGTCGGGTCCTACCACGCCTGACGAGCACCATCTTCGTCTGTCTGCCTGCCTGCCTGCCTGCCTGCCTGCCTGCCTGCCTGCCTGCCTGCCTGCCTGCCTGCCTGCCTGCCTACCTGTCTGTCTGTCAGTCTGTCTGTCTGTCTGTCTGCCAGGGTTGTGTGAACAAGGGGATGTAAAGAGCAGAGCAGGGCGAACTGAGCCGACTGTTTAATCTTTTATCCCCTCCGTCCTCTGTCCGACTGACCATAAAGAAGCCAACAGGCCGCATCAGAGAGGGCACATATAAGCGTGTGTGTGTGTGTGTATATGTGTCCGTGTGTGACAATGCTTTACACCCCTCTTTCTATTCATTACAATGCTGTTTACAGCCCTTTGACAAACTGCTATAGCACACTAGTGGGGAAATGGAAAGTGAAGTTTACTTACAAGATAGCGTTCCAGTGTAATACAGTAGTAATACAAGTAATACAAGATCAATTTTGTCTGTTGGCTTCATTATCTTGTTATCATACAGTAGATACCTGTAATTATATAATCAATTGATTTTAGAGGAGTCTAAAAATGACATTCTAGAGTGTGTGACGTTTTGCTAAGACGTGACTGATGAGGGGTAATGCGAGAACGAGAGAGGGAGGGGGAAGAGAGAGAGGGAAAAATAGGGAGCGAGAGATATTTAGGCATCATTGCTTTCCCTCCAGGTGTCTTTGGCCTGCATGATTTCATCTGCGGGCCATAATAAACTTCCTTAATGAAATAAGTAATTAACATATTATAATTGTGCTGTGGATGATTTTGACAGAGATCATTTTCCATATCTAATGCTATGCTAATTTAATCTGTTCCCCTCCTCTGCCCGACACGACCCTTCTGTGATTAAGTTTCATGGCATCTCACTTCCTGTTTCCTCACCTCTCCATAGCTTTCTCCTCTCAGTCTCACCCCCCCTCCTCTCTTTCTCTCCCACTGTCGCTCTCTCTCTCTCCCTCCAACCCTCCTCCCTCCCTCTGGTTGTGATGGATTGACTCTTCCTCTGTAGTTCAGGGCCTTGTTGTCGTCGTTTTGCTAGGAGGAGAGACGTGCACAGATGGCAAGGGACTGGAGGCCAGGGTGGAGGCTCTCCTCTCCTCTGTCTGTATGTGTGGTCTGTGCTCGTCTGCATGGGAAATTAGTACAGGGAGGGAGGGAGGGAGGGGAATCACGGCACTGATTGAAATATAGCTGTGCTGGGCCCGGTCATCATGAAGAAATAGAAGAGGCCCCACTTTTGGCCCAGTGTCTCAGCACAGCAACTATCCCTCAGTGGATTGGGCAGAGGAAAGGGAGAGGGAGGGGGTCGAATGATATCATTCAGCTGTGGCTTGATCGCTCCGATGTGGGACCAGCCCTATCTCTCTCCCTCTTACCCACCCTGCCCCTCTCACAGTGGAGGGAGACAAACACAGGGGTCTCTCTTTCTCCCTCTCCCCCTCTCCCTCATCCATCTCTCTCCCCCTTCTGCCTCTCATTTTCGCATGGTGTTCCCATCATAACCTGCTGCTCCAGCCCCAGCGTTCCTCTCTCCTGGGAATACCGCCAGGGGAATATCCCACCCCACACCCCCTGTGCATCGACCGAGCACCAGGCTGAGACTGGGAGATGGGACGGAAGGCAATACAAATAGACGTCTCCCAGATACTAACACTACTAAAGTACCTCCCTGTTGTTCACAGACAGAGACAGTGTGGGAACAGTCTAGTCTGTCTACTGTTCTTCCTGTGGGTTTCTCTAGATTACTGTAATAAACAAGCTAGCTTTGCACGGTCACTTCCAAAGATAATATTAGCACTCTGGTGAAACCACGATGCGTTGTACAGCAAAGTTAACTACAGGATATATTGAGTATTTATTCCAATTTGCTCGATTGGAATAAGATTTGAATAAATGAATGCACTTTTCTGTGAATTACATTCTTCAGCACATCGGTCTTAGACAGTCCAGTGACTGAAGACTTCTTTTTGATACTACAGTTCAGTTGCGTGTGAGAAAAATGTATGATGCAAAAGTATTTGAGGTGTTGTGTGTTTGAATACATGGAACTATATAGGAAAGAAAAACACAGAACGAAGGAGCGGTGAATTATACATTAGCAGTATTTTGTAAAACAATTTCCACTATTTTAAGTAGAGCACACAGAACAACTGAGCTGTATAAATATTGTAGGATGGAGAGGCTTCACCATCCCTGGCAGGTGTGTGTGTGTGTGTGTGTGTGTGTGTGTGTGTGTGTGTGTGTGTGTGTGTGTGTGTGTGTGTGTGTGTGTGTGTGTGTGTGTGTGTGTGTGTGTGTGTGTGTGTGTGTGCGCGCGCGTGCGTGCATTTGGATAATTGAATTAAAGACTTTGTGTCCATTTCACCTTAGATAAAATCCAATGTATCCCCCTTTAACTGTTGCTTAGAAATCAATGGCTTTTGACTTCACCGTGTTTAAAAGGGCATTCTTAATTCCGTAGTAAAATACCCGTTTGCTTATGCAGTCATAATTGACAATGAATGAATCATTTCTGTGCTAAATGGAGCGTGAAAATATATATTTATTAATAATATCGACTGTATGTACAGTGAGGGAAAAAAGTATTTGATCCCCTGCTGATTTTGTACGTTTTCCAACTGACAAAGAAATGATCCGTCTATAATTTTAATGGTCGGTTTATTTGAACAGTGAGAGACAGAATAACAACAAAACAATCCAGAAAAATGCATTTCAAAAAATGTTATAAATTGATTTGCATTTTAATGAGGGAAATAAGTATTTGACCCCCTCTCAATCAGAAATATTTCTGGCTCCCAGGTGTCTTTTATACAGGTAATTAGCTGAGATTAGGAGCACACTTTTAAAGGGAGTGCTCCTAATCTCAGTTTGTTACCTGTATAAAAGACACCTGTCCACAGAAGCAATCAATCAGATTCCAAACCCTCCACCATGGCCAAGACCAAAAAGCTCTCCAAGGATGTCAGGGACAAGATTGTAGACCAACACAAGGCTGGAATGGGCTACAAGACCATCGCCAAGCAGCTTGGTGAGAAGGTGACAACAGTTGGTGCGATTATTCGCAAGTGGGAGAAATACAAAATAACTGTCAATCTCCCTCGGTTTGGGGCTCCATGCAAGATCTCACCTCATAGAGTTGCAATGAGGTGGTGGTGAGGAATCAGCCCACAACTACACGGGAGGATCTTGTCAATGATCTCAAGGCAGCTGGGACCATAGTCACCAAGAAAACAATTGGTAACACATTATGCCGTGAAGGACTGAAATCCTGCAGCGCCCGCAAGGTCCCCCTGCTCAAGAAAGCACATATACATGCCCGTCAGAAGTTTGCCAATGAACATCTGAATGATTCAGAGGACAACTGGGTGACAGTGTTGTGGTCAGATGAGACCAAAATGGAGCTCTTTGGCATCAACTCAACTTTCCGTGTTTGGAGGTGGAGGAATGCTGCCTATGACCCCGAGAACACCATCCCCACCATCAAACATGGAGATGGAAACATTATGCTTTGGGGGTGTTCTTCTGCTAAGGGGACAGGACAACTTCACCGCATCAAAGGGACGATGGACGGGGCCATGTACCGTCAAATCTTGTGTGAGAACCTCCTTCCCTCAGCCAGGGCATTGAAAATGGATAGTGGATGGGTATTCCAGCATGACAATGACCCAAAACACACGGCCAAGGCAATAAAGGAGTGGCTCAAGAAGAAGCACATTAAGGTCCTGGAGTAGCCTAGCCACTCCAGGACCTTAATGTGCAAACCTGGTGGCCAACTACAAGAAACGTCTGACCTCTGTGATTGCCAACAAGGGTTTTGCCACCAAGTACTAAGTCATGTTTTGCAGAGGGGGTCAAATACTTATTGCCCTCATTAAAATGCAAATCAATTTATAACATTTCTGAAATGCGTTTTTCTGGATTGTTTTGTTGTTATTCTGTCTCTCACTGTTCAAATAAACCTACCATTAAAATTATAGACGGATCATTTCTTTGTCAGTGGGCAAACGTACAAAATCAGCAGGGAATCAAATCCTTTTTTCCCCTCACTGTATCTGTTTCATCTAAATTGTGCTTTTATTTATCTTTCAGAATCATACGACAGGTGAGATGCAATGGTGCGCTCCTGTGCCTGTGTGTGTAGAAGAGAAAGGTTAGGGTGAGTCAAACAAGAGGATGGGTGATATGAAACAGCTGAGATGTTGAACATACAGGACGTCTAGTACCGTAGGATGAGTGGCAGGACACATGCCACCACATAATGAGATGTCACCCCTCCAAGTCTCTCTGCTCTGGAGTTCAGTGGATGCTAAAAGGGTATAGTTACAGTACACACACACACACACACAATCTAGTGACACACTCCCATTACAACTACAGCCAATAGATGCATGTGGAGGCCAGAGAGTCATTGTATGATGGGTACAGTCGTGTTATGCCGTTTGAAACATGGAAGTTGTGTCACGCGTCCGTTGCCCATATTAGGACACACGCGTGTCCTTCAGCAGTTGACCTTACCTCATTACGAATGTCTTCTAATTATTCTCGGTGGGATGTTTCAAGAACGTAGATTTAACGTGTTGTGAGCGCAGAAATAGCCTGTCTAGTCGAAGGACCATTTTTCTTTTCTATGAATGGTTCACGTGGAGCACATATTATCCCCCTTTTGAAATATCTGTCTGACCCATGGATGACCTTTTGCGAATAGCAAAGTGCACGAATAAAAACAGTTGCGGGCGAGGCTGGATCGATCGGGCCCTCTCTACAGCTCCCTCTCCCCCGTTCTCAGACAGACACGGGAGTCATTGGGAGCAGACGGTAATCGAAGGCTGTCACCGCAGTGTCTAGCAGGAGAAGATTATCCAGCATGTCACTAATGCTCCTGCTTTCTTTCCCCTCTTTTTCCACCTCCTATTCTCCATTCCCTTTTCCTTTTTCTCTCTGTTTCTCTCTCTCTCTCTTTGATGCTCTCTCTCTCTCTCTCTCTCTCTCTCTCTCTCTCTCTCTCTCCCCTCTTCCCCCCTCTTTCTTTCACAAGGTTGTAAAGATAGGAGAAATCTCAAGGCCCAATCAGCAGAATAAAACAGAGTCCCAAGGCTAATGGAATGCATGTAGATATGTTGTCTTTGTGTCTGAATGTATGAGCAAAGGAAATTAATGTGAGGCTCACCCAGTCAGATTTAATTTCTTGCCCTGGCTTTTGCCCTGCAGAAAAACTCTAACTGACTGCTGCAGACTCAGCTGGCTGAATGGCTGACACACAAATACACAAACACATGAATGCACACACACACACACATATGCACACACACACATGCACACACACATATGCACACACACACATATGCACACACACATATGCACACACACTCACACACATACGCACGCACGCACGAACGCACGCACGCATACACATACAGTACCAGTCAAAAGTTTGGGCACACCTACTCATTCAAGGGTTTTTCTTTTTGAAGTGTTCTACTTTGCAGAATAGTAGTGAAGACATCAACACTATGAAATAACACATATGGGATCATGTAGTGACCAAAAAAGTGTTAAACAAATCAAAACATATTTTTTATTTGAAATTCTTCAAAGTAGCACCCTTTGCCTTGATGACAGCTTTGCACACTCTTGGCATTCTCTCAACCAGCTTCATGAGGTAGTCACCTGGAATGAATGAACATGTTAAAAGTTCATTTGTGGAATTTCTTTTCTTCTTAATGCATTTGAGCCAATCAGTTGTGTTGTAACAAGGTACGGTTGATATACAGAAGATAGCCCTATTTGGTAAAAGACCAAGTCCATCTTATGGCAAGAACAGCTCAAATAAGCAAAGAGAAATGACAGTCCATCATTACTTTAAGACAGGAAGGTCAGTCGCAAAAACCATCAAGCGCTATGATGAAACTGGCTCTGATGAGAACTGCCACAGGAAAGGAAGACACAGAGTTACCTCTGCTGCAGAGGATAAGTTCATTACAGTTACCAGCCTCAGAAATTGCATCCCAAATAAATGCTTCACAGAGTTCAAGTAACAGTCACATCTCAACATCAACTGTTTTGGGGAGACTGTGTGAATCAGGCCTTCATGCTCAAATTGATGCAAAGAAACCACTACTAAAGGACACCAATAATAAGAAGAGACTTCTTTGGGCCAAGAAACACGAGCAATTGATATTATACCGGTGGAAATCTGTCCTTTGGTCTAATTTTAGATGTTTGGTTCCAACCGCCGTGTCTTTGTTAGACCCAGAGTAGGTGAATGGATGATTTCCACATGTGTGGTTCCCACTATGAAGCATGGAGGAGGAGGTGTGATGGTGTGGGGGTGCTTTGCTGGTGATACTCTCAGTGATATATTTAGAATTCAAGGCACACTTGACCAGCATGGCTACCATAGCATTCTACAGCGATAAGCCATGCCATCTGGTTTGTGCTTAGTGGGACTATCATGTTTTTCAACAGGACAATGACCCAAAACACACCTCCACGCCGTGTAAGGGCTTTTTGACCAAGAATGAAAGTGAGTGCTGCATCAGATGACCTGGCCTCCACAATCACTCGACCTTCCAGGTGAAGCTGGTTGAGAGAATGCCAAGCATGTGCAAAGCTGTCATCTGGGAAAAAGTTGGCTACTTTGATAAAATAAATAAGTTATTGTATATATTATTATTGTATATATTATTCTACAATGTAGAAAATAGTAAAAATAAAGTAGAACCCTTGAATGAGTAATGGTGTCCAAACCTTTGACTGGTAGTGTACATATGAATACACACACACACTTACGCACACGCAAACACAGGCACATGCAAACAGAGGCACACGCACAAGAATGCACACATACACACACACACACACACACACACACACACATACAAACACGCATACACACGTACGAATCCAGGCACACACGCGCGCAAGCACTCACAAAAACACATCCGCGAGCATCAAACACACACACACACACGCTTCGAGAGGCCTCTCTCGCTGAGTGACAGGTGTACATGGACGGTACAATGGCTGCCAATATGACTAGAGACCATGGTAACAATGGCTCGTCTCCAGGGAAACGCTTAGCCTTGCACGCGTCCGTCAGACATGAAAGAGACAATTTCAGGTGGTAGAAAATGGAACTGGGATAAAAAAGGAAACATTTGGGGTTCTGTGACACTCAACATCGCCGGCGGCAACGGCTTTGATGGGAAAATGGATTCTGATCCTTGATTATATGCACCACAATCTGAAACAGCCAGAACATGGAAGGGACTCCAATTAAATGGTGAACAGTGAAGATACACTCACCAGGACCATTAAGACTGCCATTTTCATCTCTCCTCTCAGCACGAGACCAATTTGTCCTATCTGGTGACAACAACTTCTCCCAAAACCAGGCAATGTAGAATATATCTAAAACAATTCAGTGATCAAAGTCTCTCACAGTAAGCAGGTGCTAGGATCAGCCCTTTTATGGTACAGCCCAGTACTGACTCTGTAACAGCAAACATACCCTGCCAATATAACTGCAGTATTTTGTTGATGGTGTATTTTCACCATAAAGACTCCATTGTTTGTGAGTGTGTGTGTGTGTGTGTGTGTACAGCGCTCCATTGTGTGCGCGTGTGTGCATGTGTGTATGTGTGTGTTATCCTTGGGCCCTGGCCATGTCAATCAGCCCCCTACAGAGCAACTGCCCTTCACACTTCTGTTTATCTACTGCTGCTGAGGACTGGGACACCAGATAAGAGTACATCACACACACACACACACACACACACACACACACACACACACACACACACACACACACACACACACACACACACACACACACACACACACACACACACAAAACAGAACTGTAATGCCATTTTATCCTGCAGTTTAATTTACATGCATGTCTCATCTCTCTAAGAGGTCTGATCCTCTCCCTTCTCATGTTCTGATGGAACTCTGCCATCATTTAAGCTTGTGAGTGCAGTGGTTGTACTGTACCTGTTTCACTTCAATTAGTCACCCATTTGAATTCAAATGTCACATCCTAACACCAACTGAATAGCTCTGCCACAACCTGCAAGCTAATGGAGGAAGAGAATGAGAGGAGCAGCAGTGGACCTGTGAGCTGCACATGTCCAGGAGGGTCTTGGGGACAATTGAAATGGCTGAATGAAGCGTTGTGATATGTCTTCATGGACAGCCGGCTAGCCCACCTCGCCTGTGTGTGTGTCCTGTATGATGGGAGTATATTCAGCAGCCTTGCCCCCTGGCACCACACGACGCTCAGCACAAACACAAATACCTCGCTACTGACAAAGCCATGGATGCACAGATATGCATGCATTATCACACACACGTTTCGGAGAGTGTGTGTGTGTGTGTGTGTGCATGTGCATGTGTGTGTTTGTGCGCGAAGGCGTGTGTGGTGTTGCAGTATACTACAAAGATGCCAATCTCTTTTGCTTGTCTTTTCCCCTATGTCCCAATTTTTCTACTGCCTGCAGTCAGAGATGGAGAGGTGGAGGGAGAGAGGTAGAGAGAGAGGTAGAGAGAGATAGGTAGAGGTAGAGGGAGAGGTAGAGAGAGAGAGAGGAAAAGGTTGACACTATCAGCGTTATAAGGGCCACCAGGTCATTGTCACGTGTCACTCAGAGTAACACTACCTCTGATAAACCCAAGTAATCCCCTCCGTCACCACGGCAATAGGTGTGTGGGCCCTGGATGCCAGCATCCTGACGAGGCACGAAATGAACCCCCCCTACACTAGCCCCGATAAACATCTAAAACGGTTTCTGGTCCCCAGGGGCTAATGGAGAGACTGGGAGCTATCGAAATATCAAATGCACGTGACAGCTTACAAGGACCCAGGTCTGTCAAACACTCGCCTTCAGAGTGTGATTTAACATCCCGTGCCTAGCCCGCCCTGGCGGCTGAGAAATTGATGTTTTGGGTTTCCCCCCCGTCTTTTGCACTGAAGTAATACTTTAATGGACATATTTATTTAGACAAACAGAGACACCGGGCACAGGTTTTAATTAGGTAAACAGCTCGTTGGGTGGAATTGATGGCGATCCACTAATGAAGGTCGTCGCAGGCTAATAGCTCTGCTTCCCTATGTCTTATGGAGCTGAAATCTCATGAAATAGAGTGAATTCAGCCATCTTTCCTCTCCCCCTTCGGTCATTTTTTTCCTTTATCACTGTTTTCTCTCTATTTTACCCCATCCTCTCTCTCGCTTGCTGCCTTCTCAACCTTCTCTCTCTCTCTCTCTCTCTCTCTCTCTCCCTTCTTTGCTCTCACTCCCCCTCTCTCTAACAGATGATTCTATCCTGGGCCGGGCCTGTCGACGTCTCAGTTGCTCTCTCTCTCTCTCTGTCATGGACGGTGTGTGTTGGGAGTCCTTGCCCGTGTGTCTGAAGGACAGAAGGACAGAGGAGCGGTCGTGGCACCGTGTCAGGTGTCTTCTCCGGGAGACACGTGAAGGGGACGTTTGTAACTAGCTGCCCGTCTGTCGTCTAAGGGGGCCATGTCTTCTGGCTGCTGTCAGTGGCACAGACCTGAGTTATGATTATGATTTATCACTATGATTTATGATACCTACTGCTGTTGTGTTCCTCTCAGACTGAGTGCAGTGTAGGGTATGTATGTATGTATTTATGTATGTGTGTGTGTGTGTGTGTGTGTGTGTGTGTGTGTGTGTGTATTTGAGGATATAGGAGTGCTTCAATGTCCATCCAGAAACACTATTAGTCATGGCATAAAGCACACAACAGATACCCAAGATAACGTGTCTGGTTAGACTTACTGTAGCCCACTACCCAAAGTATTGTACAGTCTTAATGCCAAACAGAGGGACATAGGGGATATTTGGAAAATATCCTCAAATCCTGCGCCAGCCCCTGTCACTGTATGTTGGGATGCAGTGAAACAGGCTATCTGGAGGCCCATGGGGAGAGGGGATGTGGGGGAGAGGGGATGTGGCGGAGAGGGAGTGGGGGAGGGCACTGGTACACATCCACTGATTAACTCTCACTCAGGAGACAGAAAATAGAGCGGAACTGAATGTGTGTGTGTGCCTGTGTGCGAACGTCCGTTGTGTGTCATCGGGCCACCGCAGGATGCGTGTGACGCATCTGGTGCGGTAGTGCCTATATCGAGGTAAGTTGCATGCCCACTTACCACATGCTTGCATACTCTCGCTTACAGCTCGCTGCCGCCAGCCCTTGTAGTGAAGTCTCCCCTTGTCGGTACAAAGCCTCTCCACGACTCCTGTCGGGCCTCCTCGTGGCGGCACACATTAACTGGTTGTTTTGAAACTCCAGGCTAACCGGTTGGGGATCATCGGAGCAGCCGTGGGCCCCAGAGATGCATCTGTACAGGCCCACCTCTGTGTGGACACGTCCTGGCAGCCATCAACCACTGCCCCGCTGCCTTGTGGGTTAGTCTGGTACGACAAAGGCTAGGGGAGCATACTGGCCGCCCTAGGTTTCCCCCCTTGCCACTGGAATTCACCTTCCCCACATCTGCTACTCTCCGCAAGCCCCACATCTGCTACTCTCCGCCAGCAGTGGTGTGCATCACGCAAGGAAGTGCAAGCAACCTCGTATGCTCTGAAGAATGAATGGCGGATGAATAAGGCACAGGAAATCCACATTTATAATGACAAAAATGACATGCACAATTTCTACAACTAAAGCTATCTGTGGCCATAGAAGTCGCTCCATCACCCCCCTGAACTCCAGCGGCACAGGACTTTTATGGTCACCAGCAATTGGGACTTGAGGTGCAGCTGCTCTCGGCAGACCCCTGTGTGACTGAGCAGCCCTATTCAGGAGCCATACGCTTCACCCCTGCTGGGGAGAGGCCTAGAAATGGTAGCCTAAAAATCGAAAAATGTTGACGAAAATAATTCCCCTGAAACTGGTGACATGGAACTTCAGAGCTTTTTTGGACACTGACGGTAATAGCGATAGAGCCCATCGGAGAACAGCTTCGATTGCTGCAGAACTAAGGCCCTACAACAATGACATTGCTGCCCTGAGTGAGACCAGGTTCCTGGATGAAGGGTCCCTGAAAGAGGAGGGAGAAGGTTACACCTTCTTCTGGAAAGGTTTCTCTCTGGGTGGACAACATCAGCACGGTGTGGGACTGGCAATTAAGAACACCCTTTTACCCAGCCTCACTGAAACACATGTCAGCATAAGTGAAAGACTCATGTCTCTCTGTATCCCCCTAGCCAAGATGCGCTGTGCTACTCTTCTCGGTGCATACGCACCAACGTTACCATCTGAAAATGAGGCAGAGGACTGCTTCTACCAGTCATTAGATGAGGCCCTTCACCGCATCCGCAGGAAAGACAAGATGTTTCTGCTGGGTGACTTCAACGCAAGGTTATGCACAGAACAACAGGATATGGAGTGGAGAGCTGGGTAGGCATGGTGTTGGCCAGGTCAATGAGAACTCTATGGGCCGAGCATGATCTCATTGTCACTAACACCTTGTTCCAGCAGAAGAGAAATTATAAAACATCAGGGATGCCCCCACGCTCCAAACACTGGCACCTGGTCGACTACGTCATAGTGAGACGTTCAGACACTAATTACGTTCTTCTGACACGTGCTATTAGGGGTGCAGAATGCTGGACAGATCACGTATGATACTGACGAGTTCCGTCACTCTCTCTGAAAGGTTGAGGGAGACTGAGCCTCTTCTGAGCACAACGGACGCCATGGACCAGAAGTGGGCATCTACTGTATTAGTTCAGTGCTCTATCAGACAGAGGCCCACTCCATTGGCTGCAGAGGTAGGAAACATCAGGACTGGTTCGACCAGAACTCTGACACTATCACAACTTTACTGGTCAATATGCTCAAAGTGCACAGTGCTACTCTCAGCAAGCCCCACATCTGCTACTCTTCGCAAGCCCCACATCTGCTACTCTCCGCCAGCAGTGGTGTGCATCACGCAAGGAAGTGCAAGCAACCTCGTGTGCTCTGAAGAATGAATGGCGGAATAAGGCACAGGAAATCCACATTTATAGTGACAAAAATGACATGCACAATTTCTACAACTAAAGCTATCTGTGGTCATAGAAGTCGCTCCATCACCCCCCTGAAAACCGCTGATGGTCTGACTCTCTTGAAGGACCAAAACCAGATCCTGATGAGGTGGGCTGACCACTTTGAAGCACTACTCAACCAGCGGTCTCCTACAGACCACTCCATCCTGGAAGAACTGCTTGTCCGTCCACCCATTCAAGACCACAACCATTCGCCAGTCTTCCAAGAGGTGTTATCAGCTATCTGTTCCCTCAAGAACAGCAATGCTCATGGTGCTGACAGCATCCCGGCAGAGCTACTTAAGAAGGGAGTCTACGTCTGCACCAGAACATCACTGAGGTTGGGGACCGGGCGATTGTCCCCCAACAGTGGTGAGATGCAAACATTGTCACCATCTATAAGAACAAGGGTGACAGGTTAATCTGCAACAACAGCCGAGGGATATCCCTTCTGGCTGTTACCAGCATGGTCCTGGCCAAGGTGATGCTGCACAGGCTGATGAACAACATCACAGAGGAACTGTTGCCAGAATCACAATGCGGCTTCAGAAAGAACAGGAGTACGGTCGACATGATTTTCACGGCACGGAAACTCCAGGAGAATTGCCGTGAAAATCATCAGGACCTTTTCATGGCCTTTGTCGACATCACCAAGGCCTTTGACGCAAATTTGTCAACATCCTTTGCCAGTTCCATGATAGGATGATATCTCAGGTTGCCATAGGAGGGCAGGAGTCAGTGCCATTTGGAGTAAGCAGCGGTGTGAGGCAGGGGTGTGTGCTGTCACCTATACTCTTTAACATGGAAACCTATTCAACATCAGGAGGATCCAAGCAACCACTAATGGGGTTCTTGAGCTGCAGTATGCTAATGACTGTGCTCTTGTGGCCCACACTCCATAAGACCTTCAGTCCGTCCTTGTAGCGGCTGTGAGGGTCTATAGCAGGATGGGAATGTCTATCAACACCACTAAGACAGAGGTGGTCTGCCAATGAAGACCCAGCCCTCCACCCACAATGCCTGTCTTCACCATTGGACACAAATCACTGGTAATAGTCCCGTCCTTCAAATACCTGGGCAGCATCTTCTTGAAGGACTGCATGATAAACCTCAACATTCAAAATAGGATCAAGCAAGCATCAGCTGTCTTCGGGGAAACTCAGACGCAGGGTCTTCCAAAACAGGGGTCTCCAGCTCCACACCAAATTTGCCGTCTGTCAAGCCTTCTGCATCACCACACTTCTTTACGGCTGTGAAGCCTGGGGTCGCTTACAGTCGCCACCACAAGCAGCTCGAGCGATTCCACATAAGATGCCTGCAGCACATCATGAGAATCACCTGGTGCGAAGTGTTTCCCCCGTACAGAAATACTTGCTAAGACCAACTGCAAGCGTATGGAGGCCATGGTCACCCAACACCAACTGTGCTGGCTTGGGCATGTCATTAGAATGTCTCAGGAGCACTTGCAGCGGAAGATCCTGTATGGCCAGCTACACCTTGGCCGGCGGTCTGCAGGGGGGACAGATGAAGCCCTATCAGGACCAGCTGAAAATGTTGCTGAAGAAGTGCAACATCAAACCCACAGACCTGGAGGATGCTGCTGCTGACCGTTCCACCTGGTGGCAGCTCTGCCAGAGCGGTGTACAGAGGTGGGAAGAGAAGAGCACAAAGAGACAGCGAAAACAGTTCAGGAGACATACTACCATGCCTGCATATGCCAAACAGACTGCGTATTCCCCACCTGCAATAAAGTTTGTGGATCTCGGATTGGACTCTATAGTCACCAAAGAATTCACCGTTAACTCAGAAGTGGAAATCATCATTGGGTACGATGGACTACCGTAACATGTGTGAGTGTGTGTGTGTGTGTGTGTGTGTGTGTGTGTGTGTGTGTGTGTGTGTGTGTGTGTGTGTGTGTGTGTGTGTGTGTGTGTGTGTGTGTGTGTGTGTGTGTGTGTGTGTGTGTGTGTGAAGATACAAGAGTGCCTCTATGTCCATCCAGAAGCACTATGAGTCATGGCATAAAGCACACAACAGATACCCAAGATAACGTGTCTGGTTAGACTTACTGTAGCCCACTACCCAAAGTATTGTACAGTCTTAATGCCAAACAGAGGGACATAGGGGATATTTGGTAAATATCCTCAAATCCTGCGCCAGCCCGTCACTGTATGTTGGGATGCAGTGAAACAGGCTGTCTGGAGGCCCATGGGGAGAGGGGATGTGGGGGAGGGAACTGGTACACATCCACATATTAACCCTCACTCAGGAGACAGAAAACAGAGCGGAACTGAATTTGTTTGTGTGAGTGTGTGTGCCTGTGTCTGCATGTCCGTCAATGCACATGCGTGTGTGTGTGTTTGTTTGAGAGAGAGAGAGAGAGAGAGAGAGAGAGAGAGAAAGAGAAAAAGAAACATGGAGAGAATAAGCTAGCTCTCCACACATCCTCGTACCGATTCTCAGCGTGTGGCAGAAAGCAGCCCATTTCATGTTTCCAATGCAGTGGACATGACTAGAAACAACAAACCCTTCAAATACCTCCTCTACCTCCCCTCGCCCCCTTAGCAACCACCTCTAATCTTCCACCACATTGCCAAAATAAAGGGAGAGGGAGGGGGGTGTCGTCACACAACAAAACCACCTCTCCCAGTGGCCTGACAGACAGACAGACAGACAGACAGACAGACAGACAGACAGACAGACAGACAGACAGACAGACAGACAGACAGACAGACAGACAGACAGACAGACAGACAGACAGACAGACAGACAGACAGACAGACAGACAGACAGACAGACAGACAGACAGACAGACAGACAGACAGACAGACAGACAGACAGACAGACAGAGACAGACAGACAGACAGACAGACAGACAGACAGACAAACAGACACAGACAGACAGACAGACAGACACATTTCTTTCATCACATTCCCAGTCGGTCAGAAGTTTACATACACTCAATTAGTATTTGGTAGAGATGTTTAACTTGGGTCAAACGTTTTGCATAGCCTCCCACAAGCGTCCCACAATAAGTTGGGTGAATTCTGGCCCATTCCTCCTGACAGAGCTGGTGTAACTGAGTCAGGTTTGTAGGCCTCCTTTCTTGCACACACTTTTTCAGTTCTTCCCACAAAGTTTCTGTAGGATTGAGGTTAGGGCTTTGTGATGGCCACCCCAATACCTTAACTTTGTTGTCCTTAAGCCATTTTCCCACAATTTTGGAAGTATGCAAGCCTCCACAGACAGACTGACAGACAGACAGACATTGTCTCTGTGTGAAGCTCGTGGATGCTGGAAGCACCTTAGAAATAGATTCTGTAGCCACCTGGACTCAAGCACGAGAGGCCTGCTGCTCTTCACCAGTGCTGAATGATCCTAATCAGTGATAGGAGAGGACTATTTGAATATATTTCTGGTACAGAGGAATACGGTGTAGAACAGCAGAACAGAGGCACATGTCTACAACACAGAGCCATTGGGATCAGAAGTGAGTGAGTAGTGGGGCTTTTGACAGGAACCTCTTACCTTCTGTCTCACACACCTCAGATAGACAGAGAGAAACTGAGTGGGATGGGATATGGAGGGAGATAACAAAACAGGGAGTGTAAACACCCAGAGAGAGAGACTGTGTGAGGTGAGGAAAGAAAGACCTCGGGGAAAGGGGGCATGGAATAGAAAAAGAGAGAGTGAGAGTATTCAGGAGGGGCTGCTATGAGGATGGAGAAAGAGCAAATTTAGGGAGAGAAGGAGGGGAAAGAGGGAGAGAGGGAGCTTGGCACTGAGCTGGTTAGTGGAGGGTTTCTTATTCTCAGTAGCCAATCAAACGTTGGCCCTCCTGAACAGAGAGAAGAAGAGCTGGCGAATCATCCTGGGGGGCTTTCTCTCTCCCTTTCCCTCTCTCCCTCGCTCCCTCTCTCTTTCCCCCTCTGGCTCCTACCCTCCCTCTTTCCTTCCTGCGGTGTATGAGTGCTATCCATCTGTCAGCTGTCAGTGCCAGTGAGAGATATACAGATCTGTCACTTCTCGTCAGGCCCGCGTTTTGGGAGGCCCTTTTGCAGCTGCCGCACTGCAAATACTCTCCCTATGGCAGCCAAGACCCGAGTGAAGCTATTCGAACACATGCATGAGGGCGCGCACCAACTCACCCGGGTACGACGAACACACTCGGGTACGCACACACAGACACACACACAAGCACACACACACACACACACACACACACACACGCATACACACTGTGGATAAGGTGACAAAATGGACAGGAAGTGCCAATAAAACCGTGTGTGTATTTTGGAACCAGTGCAGATTGAAACTCTGTGTGCGTTTATGTTCTAGCGCAATGGCATCTCATCAAAGGTGCAGACGGGTATAGACAGGAGGGGTGTGGTGCGAAGGGGTGCATCGAAGAGCGAAGCAGAGGGGTGGGCTTCAGGAGCAATTAGACGATTGCAGGCCTTGGGATGACACCGCTCACAGACTGAGTAGCGCTCAAGTAGACTCCTATGACAGAACAAGAGAAAGGGGAGGTCTACACGTGTCTGTACGTCTATGTCCATATGTGTAATGTTTACTAGATTTGATAGTTTGCCTGCTGGATCTATGTGGGTTTTGGCTCATGGTCATGGACGCTGTTTCTGGGCGGAAAGAAACACGACCCGGGCCAATTAACGCAACATCGTGTCAGCCTGTTTGGTAATCCTGATATGCTTGCAGCTCGGGAGAGAGAGAAAGGGCTACTGTGTATCTATAAAGAGAGACTTATAAAGAGAGAGACAGAGGCAGTGTCGAGATCGAGAGCAAGAGATACATAGGGAGAGAGAGAGATGAGTAGAGAGAGAGAGATGAGTAGGGAGAGTGAGAGAGAGAGATACGTAGGAGAGAGAGAGAGATGAGTAGGGAGAGTGAGAGAGAGAGATACGTAGGAGAGAGACGAGTAGGGAGAGTGAGAGGAATTGCTGAGCTCTCTGGAGAGACAGATAAATCCATGTCACCCAGCAGAGGACATTGTGTATGCGACGTGTGAGATGTTAACATTCCCCGCAATCCCAGGCACTCCGCGGGGACAAGAGAGGAGCAAGGCATGCTGGGGGATCTGTTGAGATGATCAAACGTGCCAGGAACTCACTAGGCTGGCCTCGGTATTCTCTAGCACACAGAGGAGGGGCAGACCACCAGATGTGTTACATTCACTTTACACCATACCTCTGTAGACAAAGGCCTAGATTCATAAAATGGTTATCCACTGCTTATGAATTTGGTGGGTACGTGTTTAATGAACGTGTCCTTATTGGTACCCTTCAAATAAAGTGTTACTTTATTTGTGTCTCACTTTCCCCGTGTTAATGCGTCTTTTCTTACGGTGTTGCATTAGCACGCGTACAGTAAACCGAGAAACATACATGCGTGCCTGCACAGACAGACACACCCCTCCTCCACCTCTCCAAGCCATCACTGGCAGCAATTCAGTGACGCCTGTGACTGCCAGTACTGCGGATCTGCTCCTGGAGCGAGCACAGGGTTGATTACCCTGATGTATGCATACCGAGACACTTGACAATCTCTCAGCATTTACATATGCAGCCTCAGCACTCCGCGCTACTTCTGATCTGAGGGGTGTGTGGGTGTGGGTGTGTGTGTGTGTGTCTGTGTGTGTCTGTGTGTGTGTGTGTGTCTGATCTTTTCAAGAGTGTGTGTGAGTCTGCATAAGGCGAGTGGGAGAAGAAGAGGAGAGAAATGGCAGCTCTCGCTCGCTAAACGTAAAACAAACAAACTTTAATCCGAGGCTGAGCCCTGCTCTTCAAAGCCGAGACGAAAGTAGAGACAGAAGCTTCTCACCTAGGGGCGCGTAGCGCAGTAAACACACAAACATGAGCATTTACAGAGATCATCGTATTCACTCTTTTGTCAACACATACCACTCACAACCAACATACGTCTGGGGATACGGCGACGTTACAGCGCTGTTCAAAACTAACAAAAGCAGCAGTTTGACTGATGTTGTCCTTTTCAAATATAAATCATCATACCGACAAAAACTCAGATTCAAAGCCGCGGCATCTTTTTGTTTTCCGTTCGACAACATGAGGGAGACGATCATGAGATGAGAAGACAAGACAACGAGACAGCAGGTCTGGGGAGTTGTGCTGTGTGTCGATCCTTTGGCTTCTTCTTCACAGGGAAAGTAGGCCTGGCTGATCATCGTTAGAGCTAAAAAGACACTCACAACTTGACATGTTTATTTAATGGCTGCTCGCGGCACCGACAGCAAGCTGCTCCTATCTCTCACCGTAACGTGTTGATCTACCGTGTGTTTTACATTCCTTTGTGCGTGCGCGCGGGTGTGTGTGTGTGTGTTTAAAAACAAAAGGTATGTGCAGGGTTGTCTGATTGTAGTCTGATTACCAAAAAACTGTAAGTGTAATCAGTTATGTTACTTGCAAAAATATTGCAATCGGATTAAAGATACTTTTGAAAAACGAGATGATTACTTTTCGGATTACTTTTACATTCAGAAAGAATGTTTGCGAAAAATACATTAGGACACCTTTCTATTTGTTCCACCAGAGTGAGAGACCATTATGATAACACACCAACTGCATTTGAAATATCATTTTTGTCTTTGTCTAATGCCTCTTAAGGGGATAGTAATCCAAAAGTAACTGAAAGTAATTTGATTACGTTACTGAGGTTGGGTAAACTTAGTGACTGATTACAATTTTAAACAGGTAACTAGTAACTGTAATGGATTACATTTAGAAACTAACCCACCCAAACCTGTGTATGTGTGTAGAAATGTCCGGGGTACGGGTTCTTGTGAGTGTGCACAGTGTATCCATGTGTGTGTACCACCCATGTCGGTTCATATGACTTTATGCAGAGCCATGCATGAAAATATGCATGTTTAGATTCCATTGTCGTCCAACCTCAGTAATCTCTTTATTCATACCGGACATTGAGCGCCCTCATAAATACTTATAATAGTCAGCATCACACAGCACAACAATACAAGATATGCCAGTCATTCTGGAATGAGCAACGCCACAGAGTTTGTTAGTAACTCAGTGAAGCGAGAGAAGAATTCACACAGAGAGGGAGAGATGTTGAGAGAGAGAGAGAACGAGAGAGAGAGAGAGAGAACGAGCAGAAGAGTGAGTGAGAGAACGATAGAAAAGAAGAGAACAGAAGAGTGAGAGAGAGAGAGAGATGTTGAGAGAGAGAGAAAGATAGAGAGAGAGAGAGAGAGAGAGAGAGAGAGAGAGAGAGAGAGAGAGAGAGAGAGAGAGAGAGAGAGAGATAGAGAGAGAGGAGAGATGTTGAGAGAGAGAGAGAGAAAACGAGCAGAAGAGTGAGTGAGAGAACGATAGAAAAGAAGAGAACAGAAGAGTGAGAGAGAGAGAGAGATGTTGAGAGAGAGAGAGAGAGATGTTGAGAGAGAGAGAAAGATAGAGAGAGAGAGAGAGAGAGAGAGAGAGAGATGTTGAGAGAGAGAGAAAGATAGAGAGAGAGAGAGAGAGAGAGAGAGAGAGAGAGAGAGAGAGAGAGAGAGATGTTGAGAGAGAGAGAGAGAGAGAGAGAAAACGAGCAGAAGAGTGAGTGAGAGAACGATAGAAAGAAGAGAACAGAAGAGTGAGAGAGAGAGAGAGAGATGTTGAGAGAGAGAGAGAAGGAGCAGAAGAGTGAGTGAGAGAACGATAGAAAAGAAGGGAACAGAAGAGTGAGAGACTGCAGGGCGGATTCACCGACTCGTTTCCTTTTTTGTTTGTTTGCGCGTGTAAACGCAGTTTTAATGAAATATTAATGTCTCCCATCCAAAATGCTTGGTAAAGGATCCACTGTCTTTGATTTATCCATCTGTAGCACCTGAGGTAGGCATTTAGTATGCTGCGCTGTCAGGAGAGAGGTACCAGCAGAGAGCTCCATGTGTCGAGCTGTCACTAGCCTGACACACCTTTGCTTCTGCTGCAGTCTGGAAACTTGTCTCTCTGTCTCTATCCCTCCCTCTCCTTCCCTCTCTCTCTCTATCTCCCTCCTCTGACACTAACTAAAATGATTCTAAAAAACATTCTATTCATTTTATTAGCAATACAGTGACATAAATGTTGAAAGTGGTCGAAAAAAAGAGTGAAGGAGAGAAAATGCTACGTGTAGATACGCATGCGTATTGTTTTCTCGGACCACGGTAGCACAATTTGCCGGAACATAAGGTTGAAGACTTGGTGCATTTCAAGGGAGCAATTTGAATTGGAAACAGATGGCATTGATCATACTGTACATGTCTGTGCTCTGCTGTAGGCTTCGATTGACAGCTGACATTGAGCTGAGGTCTTGTATCCCATGTAGGCCCACTGACAAATCAGATCCTCTGATCCAGTCCCTATCTCCCTATCCATGCTAATCCAACCTGACTACGACCTGGAAAAGGATAGCGGGTGCTCGACTGGTTTGCGGTTGGGTTTTGAAGGCCTCACGGTGGCTCGTGGTGAGAAGCAGCATTGACTTTGACACACATCATGGTCCGTCTCGGCGCCGTAATGGCAGATCTGGCTCGTAGTGGGAAGGTGTCAATCAAGCGTCTTCTCATTACAAGGTAATGTATCCCACAGTGCTATTTGAGTGGTCAGCTGGACATCCACAATGCATCCTGTCAGAAAGACTAGTTAATTATAGCGTCTTGTTCTATCTTAAGCTTGGGCGTGTCAGAGGGAATAGAAACTCATGATGTATAACGCTCATTTATAATAAGGAGATGCACATTTCAATCTTGTGACTCCACCGTGAGGCAAAGAACAAACAACCCACGGGGAAATTGTGTGTGTGTGTGTATACTGTATATGTATGCGTGTGTGTGCGCGCACACATTTGTGTTTGCACTTTCTCTAATATGCTTGTGTGTTCGCAATGGGGGAACAGACTATTTCCCAAACCCCACCCCTACCTTTCCGACCATACAAAGGGAGCATTAGAAAATAGAAGGAAAAACAGCAGAGACTGTTTGCCTGTGAAAGTATGGGATGTCATAAAAGAGCAGGTTTGGGATTTGTTGGTGTCACTCAATAAATCAGTGGGAGTTTAATTACCGGGCGGTGTGGAGGAGCCGTGACAGGAACTAGGTCTGTGAGTTAGCGTTCCTCCTGGGCCGGACCCTACCAAAAACCTGACAGGGCAGGGTTTCACTCACACTCACACACACAGGAATGTACCAATATTCAGCCGGGGGTGGGTGCTCACAGGACTGCAGCTCCCTCACAGGCGAGGGCTGTCTGTATACCCCCCCCCCCCCTTTATGAACTCTGGTTGGGAGAATTTTCGAAGCTAATCTCTGCCACATAGTCCACTGCACACTGACTCTGTTAACCCCGTGCCCCATAATCCTGTAACGAGAGAGAGGAGGGAGGGAAGAGTGGGGAGAGAGAACAGAGAGAGAGAGGAGGGAGGGGAGGGAAGAGTGGTGAGAGAGAACAGAGAGAGAGAGAGAGGAGGGAGGGGAGGGAAGAGTGGGGAGAGAGAACAGAGAGAGAGAGAGAGAGAGAGAGAGAGAGAGGGGAGGGAAGAGTGGGGAGAGAGAACAGAGAGAACAGAGAGAACAGAGAGAGAGAGAGAGAGAGAGAGAGAGAGAGAGAGAGAGAGAGAGAGAGATAGAGAGAAGATGGAGCAGACAGACAGAGAGAGAGAAGGGGGTAGACGGAAGAGAGGAAAAGAGCGTGACAGAGTGAGAGAACAGAGGAAAGGGGCAGCAGAAAGAGTGAAATGGAGACTAAGAGAAATTTAAAGACACAGAGCGAGCAGGGAAGTGCATGTAATACTAGGTAGGTGGCTGGGCTCCACTTTGGAGTAACAATGTTTCATTTTCAGGGCTCTACAGCCATGATTGAGTCATAGTTGAGGCTCAAGCTCGGCCTTGTGTTTTACATGTTGTGTCTCAGAGGAGGCTGGTGGGAGGAGCTATAGGAGGATGGGCTCATTGTAATGGCTGGAATGGAATTAAATGTACAAAGTCAAATGTGTGGTTTCAATATGTTGAATGTGTTTGACACTGTTCCATGTATTCCATTCCAGCCATTACAGCGAGCCCGTCCTCCTGTAGCTCCTCCCACCAGCCTCCTCCGACGTGTTTATCGTGGCCCTCTCCAGGCAGGTTGCTGACTGACTGAGAGGCACTTCACTCATAGACAGGCAGCGCTATGTGGTGTTTTACGTTCTCCGTTTAGGCCCCAAAATGGATGAAGAGGGTCAGAGTCCCAGCCGTCAGTTCACATGGAAATCAGGTGATCTATTTCAAACAGAAGAAAGCAGATCACTCACGCACATGCACACACTTCCATACTGCCCATACCATGCACATTTATGCACGAACGCATGCATGCACACACATGCACAAGAACACTTCTACGTGCACACATGTACAGTTGGAAGTCGGAAGTTTACATACACTTAGGTTGGACTCATTAAAACTCGTTTTTCAACCACTCCACACATTTCTTGTGAACAAACTATAGTTTTGGCAAGTCGGTTAGGACATCTACTTTGTGCATGACACAAGTAATTTTTTCAACAAGTGTTTACAGACAGATTATTTCACTTATAATTCACTGTATCACAATTACAGTAGGTCAGAAGTTTACAAACACTAAGTTGACTGTGCCTTTAAAAAGCTTGGAAAATTCCAGAAAATGATGTCATGGCTTTAGAAGCTTCTGATAGGCTAATTGACATCATTTGAGTCAATTGGAGGTGTACCTGTGGATATATTTCAAGGCCTACCTTCAAACTCAGTGCTCTTTGCTTGACATCATGGGAAAATCAAAAGAAATCAGCTAAGACCTCAAATTGTAGACCACAAGTCTGGTTCATCCTTGGGAGCAATTTCCAAACGCCTGAAAGTACCACGTTCATCTGAACAAACAATAGCATGCAAGTATAAACACCATGGGACCATGCAGCTGTCATACTGCTCAGGAAGGAGACACGTTCTGTCTCCTAGAGATGATGGTGCGAAAAGTGCAAATCAATTCCAGAACAACAGCAAAGGATATTGTGAAGATGCTGGAGGAAACAGGTACAAAAGTATCTTTATCCACAGTAAAATGAGTCCTATATCGACATAACCTGAAAGGCCGCTCAGCAAGGAAGAAGCCACTGCTCTAAACTGCCATATAAAAACAGACTACGCTTTGCAACTGCACATGGGGACATAGATCGTACTTTTTGGAGAAATGTCCTCTGGTCTGATGAAACAAAAATAGAACTGTTTGGCCATAATGACCATTGCTATGTTTTGAGGAAAAAGGGGGAGGCTTGCAAGCCGAAGAACACCATCCCAACCGTGAAGCACGGGGTTGGCAGCATCATGTTGTGGGGGTGCTTTGCTGCAGGAGGAACTGGTGCACTTCACAAAATAGATGGCATCATGAGACAGGAATATTATGTGGATATATTGAAGCAACATCTCAAAACATCAGTTAGGAAGTTAAAGCTTGGTCGCAAATGGGTCTTCCAAGTGGACAATGACCCCAAGCATACTTCCAAAGTTGTGGCAAAATGGCTTAAGGACAACAAAGTAATTGTATTGGAGTGGCCATCACAAAGCCCTGACCTCAATCCTATAGAAAATGTGTGGGCAGAACTGAAAAACCGTGTGGGAGCAAGGAGGCCTACAAATCTAACCCGGTTACACCAGCTCTGTCAGGAGGAATGGGCCAGAAATCACACAACATTTTGTGGGAAGCTTGTGGAAGGCTACCCGAAACGTTTGACCCAAGTTAAACAATTTAAAGGCAATGCTACCAAATACTAATTGAGTGTATGTAAACTTCTGACCCACTGGGAATGTGATGAAATAAATAAAAGCTGAAATAAATCATTCTCGCTACTATTATTCTGACATTTCACATTCTTAAAATAAAGTGGTGATTCTAACTGACCTAAGACAGGGAATTTTTACTAGGATTAAATGTCAGGAATTGTGAAAAACTGAGTTTAAATGTATTTGGCTAAGGTGTATGTAAACTTCCAACCTCAACTGTATGTGCACGCACATACTATCACACATTTACGTGCTAGCATTATGTTCCCACCAAGAGATCATAACAATAGATGTGTTTATATTCATACACATTTGTCCTAGGAAATGTAAATAAATAGATACCAATTCCTCTTGTACCTCTCATTTTTACATTCTCTTACAACTGCTCAAAACTTTTCCAAAGAGAGTAATTAATTCCTGGCACTCCACTTTGCGAGCTTGTAAGGCCACCGAAATAACGAGCGAAAAACAAAATTCAAAATCCCTTGCAGAAAAAGAAAGACATATGCCAATCTGTTCCTGCATTCTGCTAGACATGTGCACTATCTCATTGGCTGAGAGACATTTGCATTTTTTTTTTATATACCCCCATCCCTTGTGCTGCTGCAGCCTGAGGCACAACACAACACAGTCAAAGGAGAGACCACCCCCTCTCATCTCCTCTGTGTGTGTGTGTGCATGTGTGTGTGTGTGTGTGTGTGTGCATGTGTGTGTGTGTGCGCGCGTGTGTGTGCTTGTGATGTATGTGTGTGTGCTTGTGATGTATGTGTGTGTGAGCGTGTGTGTGTTAGAGTGCCCCCTAACCCTCCACCCTCACTGCTCCACACGTGCCCTACATAGCAGTCCCAAGGAGGGTATAATAAACACCACGCAGGTCCTCTCACTAAAGACTATGCTGTTCCCCGAAGAGCTCTTGTTAGGAATGGTGCCGCAAACACAACCGCTCTTCTTTCCACTGCTATCATTTTTTTCACCAGCGAGCAGTTGTTTTGCAAACAACCCCAGAATGACAGCATGTTGATGCTAGATTAGTAAAAGATGAAGAGAAATGGGGAACGAGAGGGAGAGCGGAGGAGAAAGCGAGAGGGAGAGAGGATAGAGAAAGGGACAGAAGAGTGTAAAAATGAGCCAGATGGTAGATTTGGCTAGGCCGCTGTCATTCAGTTTATGTAAAGCCTGTCTGGAGAGAGTACAGACCCCGAAGCATCTCTCACATATTGAATAGTCACTTCACGCTTAAGAAGCAAAGGGAGAGGCTCTGAGGCTCTGATCAATACTGGAAACCTATTGTTATCATTTTGGAATGTTTTTACCCTCATTGATTTCTGATGTTATTTCCATGAAAACATTATGGTGAGGAACAGTGGAAGACGCCTGTGCAGGCACAGAAAAAAGGACACACTGACGACCAAGGTTATTATAGTTTTGTGTGTTTGTATTTTTTTTTATCTCTATTCGGTTAGTTTTCAGACTTGATTTGCTAGTTTTTGTTTAGTTTTAGTTATATAAAAAGATGTATATTTTGTTTTAGTATCATTCAGTTCCAGTTGTAGTTTTAGTGGAAAGCATGCATTGGAGGCTAGGAACAATTCATGTTGTATTTTTTTTTGGGGGGGGGGGGGGGGGGGGGGGGGGGGTGATTTGTTGCTTCTTGCAACTGGGTGGCACCACTGAAAAATAATAAGAACTGGAGACTGCGTCTCTAAAATGTCCTTCAAGAGAACTATTTTAATAATTCGGTGGATTTTTGTGGACAAAATGTATGACTAAAGTGTCTTACAGTATTAGCCATTTTCAAATCTGACATCTCCATATGGTGCCGGCGTCAGCTATACTGCAGTACCGAAGCAAAACTGTAGGAGCAGTCAAAACCGTGCTTCTAGACTGGAGCCCTGGCCCATTGGGTGGCAGTGGTCATGTGTCAGGTCATAGGTTAAGTTAGGTTTAAATGATAAACTCAACCTTAATGTGACTTGGATTGAAATGGAATAGCTCTGATACAAAAGATACGGTGGAAGGAAACTCTCTCTCGTCCATGTTTACACCAATCCAATGCTTTTTAACTTTAGTAGTACACGTAAGAAGAATGAAGTTAGTGTCCTATATGTTTTTTCCCCTGTTAGTTAGTGATAGATATTTAAAGTAATGCACAAGCTAGGCCTATTTTAAACAGTGCCATCTTCTGGCTACATTTACTCTCCAGATTCAGTAAACCCCCCAAAATTGTCACGCCCTGGCCATAGAGAGGTTTTTAGTCTCTATTTTGGTTAGGCCAGGGTGTGACTAGGGTGGGCATTCTAGTTTCTTGAGTTCTATGTTGGTGTGGTTCCCAATCAGAGGCAGTTGTCTATCGTTGTCTCTGATTGGGGATCATATATAAGTTGTCCTTTTTCTTTTGGGTTTTGTGGGTAGTTGTTTTCTGTTTAGTGTCTGCACCTGACAGGACTGTTTTGGTTTCCCCTCTTTGTTATTTTGTTAGTTTGTTTGAGTAATACAGTTATCATGAACACTTACCACGCTGCGCTTTGGTCCACTCATTCCGACAAGAGCCGTGACAAAAAGCTTGGAAACCCAATGTTTAGGTTTTCATTTGAGTTCTGTCAGTTTTGGAATCAAAGATAATAGTTTCAGTATAGTTTTTGTTCAATCGGGTTTGTTAATTCTTTTATTTTAGTTTACTAAATCGTTTTTTCATGATTAGTTTCAGTTTTAGTAAACCTTGCTGACGACACACGCATGCTTACACGCGTCATGCACACACGCACACATACACACACACACACACACACACACACGTACACACGCACATGTACACACACACGCATGCCCACGCACACAGTGCGCCCAAACGGACCTATTTGTGAGCGATTGTGACCTGCGATTGCCGATCAGTGCAAATTTGTAAAGCGATGAAGCGTGCAGGAGATGCCTGTCAAAGAGGAGGTTAGGAGATTACACACCCTACAGTAGAAAAGGGGGGAGGGGGGAGAGTAGGGGGAATGGGGGGGGGGAGTGAGAGACTGTTCATTTCTGATTGTTATTTCACTTTTGTTGATTTCATTCATTCTACTAACATGTTTCCCATACCGATAAAGCCCTTGATGTGAATTGAATTGAGAGAGAGGGAGAGAGAGAGAGAGATGGAGGAAGAGAGAGAGAGTGCGGGAGAGAGATGGAGAGAGTGCGGGAGAGAGAGAGAGAGAGAGAGAGAGAGAGAGAGATGGAGGAAGAGAGAGAGAGTGCGGGAGAGAGAGTGAGAGATGGAGAGAGTGCGGGAGAGAGAGAGAGAGAGAGAGAGAGAGAGAGAGAGAGAGAGAGAGAGAGAGAGAGAACTGTAGGGCGGGAGGAAAGGACAGCGGGACATTGGTAGAGCTCTGCCATGGAAGGTGAACCTCACCAGAGAGTGTGATTTAACATTGTATGCCTGCTTACTAAACTCAGAGATGTAAAAAGGGACCTCTATTCAACAATGCATTTTTATTCCTCCTTCACTCTCACTTCTCCCTCATTTCACACAGGCTGCTGGAGATGCCTTAATTGTGCAGCCTTTCACTTGCTCTTGATAAGTCTTTGATATTTCATGCTTCACTAATTGTGGTCGCTGCAGTACATCTATCTTTTTTTCAATTTCTCGATAATTAGCCTCTAACTCTTTCATCTGTCTTTTCAAGTGCACTAAATCCCGTTCTTTAATGAAAGTTACACTGCGCCTAACAAGGTCGAAGGGTGGGGGGGGGGGGGGGACATGCTGCGGGTATCGCCCGTGGGTTTCCTGGCCGTGTCCTTGGGTTTCTGAACGTGAAAATATTCACCCACAAGAACACAGGAGCCGCTTAATAAGAACATGCTTCAGAACGACTCCTGGTTAGTAGATGGGGGGGGGGGGGGGGGGGGGGGGAATGCGAAGCGAGTTAGCGATGATGCTTGAACCTGCAGCTATGTAATAAAAAGATCAAAACCTCATATGTCTTCCAGCTACTGTACTGCAACTGTGACAACCCCAACAGACTGCAGTCATATCAGATGGGGGTTAGATTTAAACATCACTGAGAATGATGGCTATTGAAAACCACGACAGCATCATCCATATGTGGAGGCTTATTCTCTACCTCTGCTGACATTGAGATATTTTGCACCCACTGTGGGTTTTCTGAAGGTAGAACAAGCCCTAGTAAAATATAATTGGGTAACACTTCCAATGAGTTAACTCCTATGCTGTACATGCATAGATAATGAGCTGTTATATCTAGTAGGGTATTCTTTGTTACTGATAATTGTTCGTTGAGAAGCCATTACAACACTATGGGATGTTACTGTACAAAGGTGTCATGTTATAGATGTGCGTTTCCCCCCCCCCCCACCCCCCCCATTATACTTCCTCTGAGGGAGAAAGGAGGGGGGAGAAAAAACGCACCTTAACCCTGAAGAAAAAAACAACAACATGAAAAAAAAAACACAAAGACAGTGAGAGGAGAAAGGGAGAAAAGCGCTGTTTCAAGAGGGCGTCACGTCTTAATGACCTCATTGCTCTTGCAGTGATGTGAGTTATTTCACACTAGGACATTTTCAAGTGAATGGGAGGGGGGTAGTGGAACTGCTAACTGGGGTTCAAAGCGGTGAGATTTGGGGGGGGGGGGGGGGGGCATGGTTAACAGGGTCATTTAGATTGGATGGGAGATCGATACAGAGAGGTGGAGAGGAGCTGGGATGTGTGATTGTTCTGCAGATTACGTAGGGAGAGAGAGAGAGAGAGATAAACAGACAGACAGACAGCGGAGGGTGGACCATAGTGGCACATACCCCAGAGTTCAAGCAAATTCCAAGGAAGTATTTAAGATTTTTAAACTCTGCCACGTTTCAGCATCATAACCTTCGCCGTGGATTACAAAGTATTTCATGTTCGTATTCCCGTGAAAGTGGAAGCAAAGCAAACTACACTACATGACCAACAGTATGTGGACACCTGCTCGTCGAAAATTTCATTCCAAAATAATGGGCATTAATATGGAGTTGATCCCCCTTTGCTGCTATAACAGCCTCCACTCTTCTGGGAAGGCTTTGCACTAGTCGTTGGAACATTGCTGCGGGGACTTGCTTCCATTCAGCCACAAGAGCATTAGTACCCAGAGGAGGACGGAAAATAGCTGTCCTCCGGCTACACCATGGTCCTACCCTAGAGAGTGCTGTTGAGGCTACTGTAGACCTTTATGGCATTGCAAGACAGTGTGCTTACGATATGTGTATATATGTAGTATAGTTGAATCTAAAAAGGATAACTTTGTGAACGTTTCATTATTTTTATGAAATTAACTGAGTAGGCTGGTTCTCCCTTTATCCTCTAAGGAGCATCCACGTGTGTGTGTGTGTGTGTGTGTGTGTGTGTGTGTGTGTGTGTGTGTGTGTGTGTGTGTGTGTGTGTGTGTGTGTGTGTGTGTGTGTGTGTGTGTGTGTGTGTGTGTGTGTGTGTGTGAACTTGGGGGTGTATTTGGTGCTGTTTCTGAGGCCTTGTCTGTAGTAAGTCCAGGGTGACATTATCACGTCCCTTTCAGCTTTCTATTAGACACACCAGGCCTGCCAGTCAAGCTGCTCACGTAACGTGACTAAAATCATGTCATGGCAAAAATGTACACTTAGAAAATAGCGTTGCTTAACCGTTATGAATCAAGTTATAGGACATGTAGTTAGTATCCTAGTTAAGCTGAGTAAGTCAATGGCAGTCGCTAGAATCTCAACTGAAGCAGTTACAAAACAAAGTAACTACCAGTAGGAACAGGGCTAGACTGTACAGTACAATATATTGTACTTCCCATGAGTTGTTTTTGTCCCTCAGCCCCTCATCTCTCTCTGGTGGAGTGGCTGGGGCAGTAAATTAAGAAGGGGGAGTGAGCAGAGGGATTTGATTCTCATCCTTGCTCTCCTTCTCTCTCTGTGTGCGTGTGTGGAGGGGGGCCCGGTGCGTGTGGGTGCGTGTGCAGGCCCAGTCTTGGCCGATATGCCACCCTAGTAGGGCCCCCTCAAAAATGCTGCCCTCCTCCTGCCCCTGTGTGTTTGTTATTGTGCGTGTGCGTGTGTCTATATACTGTATGCATGTTTGTGTGTGTGCACGCCTGCCTGCAAATGTCTGTGCATGTGCGCTCGTACATGGTTGAGTGTGTGTGACATACTGTATTTAGTTTCGTTGTCCTTATGGCTGTGCTGGGATGTGGGAAGCGTATCAGATAGCGAGCCTTTTGGGCTGCGGCCAGCGCCGCTTGTTCATCACGTCTCCGGGGCATCTGGGAAGGCAGGCTGGGGAGGACAGGTGTTACGCCTATGAGCAAATCAAACGCCAATCAGCTGCTCAGATCTAAAGCCAATCAGTGATCCAAAATTACTTATTGCTACTCATAAGCCAATCACAGAGTCTGTAGTTGTCTGCATGTCTTTCAGTCGTCCATTTTTTTTTGTGAACCGTGGTATTTTGTTTTGTTATTTTGTTGTCACATATGTTGTTTTTACGCTGAACAGAAAGATGAACCCAACGTGCAACAAAGTTACAGTTCATGTAAGAAAATCCATCAATTTTAAAAAGATGAATTAGGCCCTAACATATGGATTTCACATGATTGGGAATACAGCCACAGTGCCTTGCCAAAGTATTCACAACCCTTGGCATTTTGTTGCCTTACTACCTGGAATGAAAACATATTTTGGGGGGGGTTTGTATCACTTGATTTACACAACATGCCTAACCACTTTGAAGATGCTAAATGTTTTTTTTGTGTGAAACAAACAAGAAATAAGACAGCAAAAAAAAACTGAAAACAAAGTCAATAGTTTGCAGAGCCACCTTTTGCAGAAATTACAGCTGCAAGTCTCTTGGGGTATGTCTCTATAAGCTTGGCACATCTAGCCACTGAGATTTTTGCCCATTCTTCAAGGTAAAACTGCTCCAGCTCCTTCAAGTTGGATGGGTTCCGCTGGTGTACAGCAATCTTTAAGTCATACCACAGATCCTCAATTGGATTGAGGTCTGGGCTTTGACTAGGCCATTCCAAGAAATTTAAATGTTTCCCCTTAATCCACTTGAGTGTTGCTTTAGCAATATGCTTTAGCGTCATTGTCCTGCTGGAAGGTGAACCTCCAACCCAGTCTCAAATCTCTGGAAGACTGAAACAGGTTTCCCTTAAGATTTTCCCTGTATTTAGCGCCATCCGTCATTCCTTCAATTCTGATGAGTTTCCCCAGTCCCTGCCGATGAAAAACATCCCACAGCATGTTGCTGCCACCACCATGCTTCACTGTGGATGGTGTTCTCAGGTGATGGGAGGTGTTGGGTTTGTTCCAGACATAGCATTTTCCTTGATGGCCAAAAAGCTCCAATTTAGTCCAGAGTACCATGTTTGGGGAGTCTCCCACATGCCTCTTGGCGAACACCAAACGTGTTTGCTTATTTTGTTCTTTAAGCAATGGCTTTTTTCTGGCCACTCTTCCGTAAAGCCCAACTCTGTGGAGTGCACGGCTGTGGAGTGTACGGCCTATGGACAGATACTCCAATCACCACTGTGGAGCTTTGAAGCTCCTTCAGGGTTATCTTTGGTCTCTTTGTTGCCTTTGATTAATGCCCTCCTTGCCTGGTCCATGAGTTTTGGTGGGAGGCCCTCTCTTGGCAGGTTTGTTGTGGTGCCATATTCTTTCAATACATTTTTTAATAATGGATTTTATGGTGCTCTGTGGGATGTTCAAAGTTTTGGATATTTTTTTATAACCCAACCCTGATCTGTACTTCTCCATAACTTTGTCCCTGACTTGTTTGGAGAGCTCCTTGGTCTACATGGTGCCGCTTGCTTGATGGTTCCCCTTGCTTAGTGGTGTTGCAGACCCTGGGGCCCTTCAGAACAGGTGAATATATACTCAGATCATGTGACAGATCATGTGACAGTTAGATTGCACAGAGGCGGACTTTATTTAACTAATTATGTGACTTCTGAAGGTAATTGGTTGCACCAGATCTAATTTAGGGACTCCATAGAAAAGGGGGTGAATACATACATACATACATACATACATACGCACAACTTTTCAGATTTTTTATTGTTTGAATTTTTTGAAACAAGTTCTTTTTCTTCATTTCAGTTCACCAATTTGGACTATTTTGTGTATGTCCATTACATTACAATTCATTTAAATGACAGGTTGTAATGCAACAAAATAGGAAAAAATGGCAAGGGGGATGAATACTTATGCATGGCACTGTATGCATGGATCAGAAAACCAGTCAGTATCTGGTGTGACCACCATTTACCTCATGACACATCTCTTTCGCATAGAGTTGATCAGGCTGTTGATTGTGGCCTGTGGAATGTTGTTCCATTCCTCTTCAATGGCTGTGCGGAGTTGCTGGATATTGGCGGGAACTGGAACACGCTGTCGTACATGTTGATCCAGAGCATCCCAAGCGTGCTCAATGAGTGACATGTCTGATGATTATCCAGGCCATGGAAGAGCTGGGACATTTTCAGCTTTCAGGAATTGTGTACAGATCCTTGCGACATGGGAGAGTTGGGACATTTTCAGCTTTCAGGAATTGTGCACAGATCCTTGCGACATGGGTCTGTGCATTATCATGGTGAAACATGAAGTGATGGCGGTGGATGAATGGCACGACAATGGGCCTCAGGATCTCTTCACGGTATCTCTGTGCATTCAAATTGACATCGATAAAAGTTAATTGTGTTCGTTGTCCGTAACTTATGCCTGCCCATACCATAACTCCTCCACCACCATGGGTCCCTCTGTTCACAACGTTGACATCAGCAAACCGCTCGCCCACTCGACGCAATACATGCTGTCTGCCATCTGCCCGGTACAGTTGAAACCAGGATTCAGCCGTGAAGAGCACAATTCTCCAGCTTGCCAGTGGCCATCGAAGGTGAGCATATGCCCTCTGAAGTCGGTTATGACAACAAACTACCATTAGGCCAAGACCCTGGTGAGGACGATGAGCACACAGATGAGCTTGCCTGAGACGATTTCTGACAGAAAACAGCTGTCTGGGTGGCTGGTCTCGGATGATCCCCCAAGTGAAGAAGCCGGATGTGGAGGTCCTGGGCTGGCGTGGTTACACGGTTGTGTTTTTTTATTTTATTTTTTTATTTCACCTTTATTTAACCAGGTAGGCTAGTTGAGAACAAGTTCTCATTTGCAACTGCGACCTGGCCAAGATAAAGCATAGCAGTGTGAGCATACAACAAAGAGTTACACATGGAGTAAACAATTAACAAGTCAATAACACAGTAGAAAACGAAGGGGGGGTCTATATACAATGTGTGCAAAAGGCATGAGGAGGTAGGCAAATAATTACAATTTTGCAGATTAACACTGGAGTGATAAAAGATCAGATGGTCATGTACAGGTAGAGATATTGGTGTGCAGAAGAGCAGAAAAGTAAATAAATAAAAACAGTACGGGGATGAGGTAGGTGAAAAGGGTGGGCTATTTACCAATAGACTATGTACAGCTGCAGCGATCGGTTAGCTGCTCAGATAGCTGATGTTTGAAGTTGGTGAGGGAGATGAAAGTCTCCAACTTCAGCGATTTTTGCAATTCGTTCCAGTCACAGGCAGCAGAGTACTGGAACGAAAGGCGGCCAAATGAGGTGTTGGCTTTAGGGATGATCAGTGAGATACACCTGCTGGAGCGCGTGCTACGGATGGGTGTTGCCATCGTGACCAGTGAGCTGAGATAAGGCGGAGCTTTACCTAGCATAGACTTGTAGATGACCTGGAGCCAGTGGGTCTGGCGACGAATATGTAGCGAGGGCCAGCCGACTAGAGCATACAAGTCGCAGTGGTGGGTAGTATAAGGTGCTTTAGTGACAAAACGGATGGCACTGTGATAGACTGCATCCAGTTTGCTGAGTAGAGTGTTGGAAGCCATTTTGTAGATGACATCGCCGAAGTCGAGGATCGGTAGGATAGTCAGTTTTACTAGGGTAAGCTTGGCGGCTTGAGTGAAGGAGGCTTTGTTGCGGAATAGAAAGCCGACTCTTGATTTGATTTTCGATTGGAGATGTTTGATATGAGTCTGGAAGGAGAGTTTGCAGTCTAGCCAGACACCTAGGTACTTATAGACGTCCACATATTCTAGGTCAGAACCATCCAGGGTGGTGATGCTAGTCGGGCATGCAGGTGCAGGCAGCGACCGGTTGAAAAGCATGCATTTGGTTTTACTAGCGTTTAAGAGCAGTTGGAGGCCACGGAAGGAGTGTTGTATGGCATTGAAGCTTGTTTGGAGGTTAGATAGCACAGTGTCCAAAGACGGGCCGAAAGTATATAGAATGGTGTCGTCTGCGTAGAGGTGGATCAGGGAATCGCCCGCAGCAAGAGCAACATCATTGATATACACAGAGAAAAGAGTCGGCCCGAGAATTGAACCCTGTGGCACCCCCATAGAGACTGCCAGAGGACTGGACAGCATGCCCTCCGATTTGACACACTGAACTCTGTCTGCAAAGTAATTGGTGAACCAGGCAAGGCAGTCATCCGAAAAACCGAGGCTACTGAGTCTGCCGATAAGAATATGGTGATTGACAGAGTCGAAAGCCTTGGCAAGGTCGATGAAGACGGCTGCACAGTACTGTCTTTTATCGATGGCGGTTATGATATCGTTTAGTACCTTGAGTGTGGCTGAGGTGCACCCATGACCGGCTCGGAAACCAGATTGCACAGCGGAGAAGGTACGGTGGGATTCGAGATGGTCAGTGACCTGTTTGTTGACTTGGCTTTCGAAGACCTTAGATAGGCAGGGCAGGATGGATATAGGTCTGTAACAGTTTGGGTCCAGGGTGTCTCCCCCTTTGAAGAGGGGGATGACTGCGGCAGCTTTCCAATCCTTGGGGATCTCAGACGAGATGAAAGAGAGGTTGAACAGGCTGGTAATAGGGGTTGCGACAATGGTGGCAGATAGTTTCAGAAATAGAGGGTCCAGATTGTCAAGCCCAGCTGATTTGTACGGGTCCAGGTTTTGCAGCTCTTTCAGAACATCTGCTATCTGGATTTGGGTAAAGGAGAACCTGGAGAGGCTTGGGCGAGGAGCTGCGGGGGGGGCGGAGCTGTTGGCCGAGGTTGAAGTAGCCAGGCGGAAGGCATGGCCAGCCGTTGAGAAATGCTTATTGAAGTTTTCGATAATCATGGATTTATCAGTGGTGACCGTGTTACCTAGCCTCAGTGCAGTGGGCAGCTGGGAGGAGGTGCTCTTGTTCTCCATGGACTTCACAGTGTCCCAGAACTTTTTGGAGTTGGAGCTACAGGATGCAAACTTCTGCCTGAAGAAGCTGGCCTTAGCTTTCCTGACTGACTGCGTGTATTGGTTCCGGACTTCCCTGTTGTGTGACAGAGCTGCACATTTTAGAGTGGCCTTTTATTGTCCCCAGCACAAGGTGCAGCTGTGTAATGATCATGCTGGTTAATCAGTTTCTTGATATGCCAAACCTGTCAGGTGGATGTATTATCTTGGCAAGGGAGAAAGGCTCACTAACAGGGATGTAAATACATTTGTGCACAAAACTTGAGAGAAATACGCTTTTTGTGCTTGTTTTATTTCAGCTCATGAAACAATGGGACCTACACTTTACATGTTACGTTTATCATTTTGTTCAGTTTACATACCTTGTCTTAGGCATACAGTTGATGTCAAAAGCTCTGCTGCCACAATGTTTACATACCATTCCATTGCCGTCAGATTTCCTCCGTCAGCCTTAGAATTCGCACCGGCGACGACACTTGAGGCTTCCTTGACGAAAACCATAAAAATGACCACACTGCTAAGATTGTGCCTAACTGGCAATAGCAGATGATAGTCATGATGGATTTGACAACCAGGAATATATTGTGACTTCCTTATCTCTCAGTGGCAGTCTTTCCACAGGTGAACAGTACTGGGAAAGCCTTGATTAATGAAATGTCAGGATGTATTCTCCCAGTGACATATTTATAGTATTTAGAAACCTCTTTGACCATTTAGAAACATGACATGGAGCACAGCATAGATGTGTGAGGGCAGCCTTCTACAACTACATTGCTCATGTGACAATGTGTGCTTCTTTGCTTTTCACAATACACGATTACTTGCTTTTATTGATTAGACATTGAAGTAATATGTCCTTACTGGTGACATATAACCTGTATGCCAGTTAAGGTGACTACAACAGGTTAAATATCACTAATTTGACATATTCTAATGAGACCATGTTGTTTTTCAATTAACACTGTGTTGGAGACCAGTCCTCGGCTAAATATTAGACGACACATTGTATAACAGTAGTTTATTTTCACCGTAGTTTATTTACAATATAATTTCAGCAGACATGGAAATGAATGGGACATGAATGTCTTATTCTAAGATCAATGGAATGCCACTAATCAGAGGTCGTAGAGTAGTGAATCAGCCACCAACTTTGTCCCTCAGTGCCCCCCAGCAGGCAAGGCAAAACTAATCACAGTCACCGACCATTACCCTGCCCACCTGGAAGCAAACAGTCATTTATATACAGTATACTAGATGACTAATAGGGGGCGCTGTGTTGAAGCCACTGTGCCGCCATCTTGGCACTCCCCCACCGTTGTAAAAAATATTTGGTAAGCTATAGAAATGCATGTATTAATGTCTACATTCATTTTTGCCACTTGTATTCTATTATAGACAACTTAATGCATACTTTAAATTATATTATCTGAGCTAAAAATAAAAAATGTCAATATATATGAATGTTTTCCTTAAAGTATATATTTTGTGATGACTAATGTTACTTTCCCCACTACATACATGTAATTAAATAGATGTCATTTTGTCATTGAAATACTGTAGAATTCTATTCACTCCAATGGAGGACCGGTGGCTTCAAAGCCTCTCATTGGCCAATACATACTGTAGCATCAGCAATCCAGGGTTTATATACATCATTGGAAGCAACTCACTCAGTCAGAGAATTAAATGTTGCAATTTTGTCCCAAAATGAGACAGGGTTGTATTTACATAGTAAGTCGAAAGAGTAATTAAATGATCCTTTGTACCGTCTTTATATCAGTAGGCCTATATCCTACTGTTCTTCATCTTTAAGTATGTTGTGAAATGTGAAGGGTGTTGATTAGGATCGGTGTGTGTTGAAAGTCTGCAGGCATCTCAAAGACGTGAACAGAACAGGGCAGAAATATTGAAACTGGCCACCAGTTATACATCTAAACTGCGAAATTGTGTTATCCATTTCCTCTGTAATTGCAACCTAACTTGCATGTCCATCTTCTTAATAGCCTTAACTTCCTTATGGTCTGAGAGTCCGCGTCTCTACCTACCATGGGTCACATGTCTACTTGAACTGTAAAACAAGAAATACTGCCCTTGCGTTGGTCTTTTTCCGTATAAAACAGTCTAAGTCGGGCTAATTCGTTTTATCTCTCAAGGGGAGAAAATATCTGCCTCCTCAAAGTTTCAGAGTATGTAATTTGGTGTAGAACAGTACCACTTTAGGCGTTCTCCATGAGTTAAATTAAATCGAACCCTGAGGGGTTGTGTTGTAAGGGTTTTAAGTAATGTTTATTGATGTTTATTCTCAGAGGGAGCTGTGGAAAAAAATGCTTTTCAACTTTGCTACATTTTCCCTTGGTCCATGTGAAAGATGAAACTGTTGTGAAGTTGCTGCCTTTCTTAGGATGGAGGGAATGCCTCTGGTTAACTCCAATGCAACGTGAATGTGAAGAATGGACGTTGGGCAATGGAGACGTAATAATTAATGATGGTGGAAGTGGACAACATAGATTGATCATTCATGCATTCGGTCTGCACTCTCCCTCTACTTGGATATCATATCTGATCATTTACATTTTTTTAAGGGCATTTAAACCAGGGTTGAAATTGAAGGCAGTTAATTGAGGAGGAACTGAAATTCCAATACAGTCATTTTAAAAATGACATATATTCAATTAATTCTCAATAGGAATTAGAAGCTATTTATTTCAAACGATTTTCCATTGTTGAATTCAAGGCGCTTCGCAAATTGACTGCCTTCAATTCGTGTTGAAGACAACCCTGATTTTAACATTGCAAATAAAGGATTGTATTGTAATTGAACCAATAATCTTTTGTTGTTTTACAACGGATGCTTGAATAATAAACCCCAAATATCTCTGAAGTCTCGCCTCACCAGCTTTCAGTGTCATTCAGTGTCATTCAGCACCACTATCTACATTTCTAGCTTGTCTTTTCTCCCAGTTTCGGTAAAAAAATTGCTAGACGCCTGAACTAAACTGCAATACTGCTCCTACTGGAATCACCTTCTCTTAGTGTTTCTCTTTGTTTCCACTCTAGTGGTTGGTAGACTGACACAGCTCCCTAGTTCCAGGGATGGGTAGTTATAATCCTGACTTGCCCCTCTGCCAACCTGTCACCATGTCTCACCTGTCTGTCGCTAACTCTCACAACTCCCCACGCATCAGTCAGAGGTGCACATGCACACACACACACACACACACGCATGTATGCATGCACAAACACCGCAGCCTTTACCTAATTAAAGAGCCAAAATAAGTCCTTGTTGCTACGACAACTACAGGACAATTCTCTTCCATTTTCTTCCATCTCTTTACCTTCTTCTCCATTCCTTCCCCTCTTCGTTTAATTTCTCTCTTTCTCGTCCTCCTGTTTCTCTCCTCTGTCAGTGTAGAGTGAATGGACTGGTTGAGAACTATGGCCTCCCTGGTAATAGGATACACAGTGGCTCTCCCTTGGGCTTGTTATCAGAGGCTAGTCAACCAGTCAACCACGCTGCACCACCATGACCATAAGGGCTCGCTGTGTTGAGACACTCTCGTTCACAACTCTCTCTCTGAGTCGTGACAGACTGGGCTTCAGGAACAAAATGGTTTGTGTCCAATCCCTTTTGCCTGGTTATTGTGTTGTATGCACAGTATACCCATTAATATCAGTTCATTCTGAATTGTAGCTATTCATTTAGTTAAATGCTGTTCAGTACAACTGATATCAATCTATTCATTCTATTCCTATGAATATTGCATTTTAAGGGTTAAGAAATGCAGCGCTAGTCTGGGTTGCACAGGGGCCCATGTTTCAGTGAAACACTGCCTAACCTCCAATAGACTAAACTAAACCTTATGATATAGAAACCCCTTGGAAAGGGCTTATGCTAATAGACAGCTGTGGTTGTGTGGGGTAAATCTCCTAATGACCTGGAGTTACATTAATTAGAGAGCCTCGTCAACATCTGTGCAGGTAGTCATGGTGACGGGGCTGCTGTTGCCTGTCGTTGACACCTGACAGCTCAGTGCACCTGTGCCGGATGTCTAAGCACAGCATCGTCTTCACACCTGACACACATACATACACACAGCCTGGAGACAGACAGACATGTGTGTCAGAAATCACACAGACACAAACTCACTCACACACACACACACACACACACACACACACACACACACACACACACACACACACACACACACACACACACACACACACACACACACACACACACACACACACACACACACACACACACACACACACACACACACACACACACACACACACGGCCTGGAGACAGACAGACGTGTCAGAAAGCACACAGAATTGCACGCACACAAACATATACATAGCCTAGAGACAGAGAGACGTATGTGTATGTCACACTGCACAAGAAAACACACCGACACATTCTCTAATACAACATACAGAGCCCCATTCAACAATGCACTTAATCATGCACCACTTAGGGAGAGTTTTCTGGTATATTTCATACCATTTCACAGAGTTCAGTGTGAAACAGAGCGCTGATTGAGCCATACTACTTCTACCAGGAGAGAGTTGCATCATTTGCCACACCGCCATTAGACCTAGTCAGTCATCTCAGCTTTGACTGAACTGTGGGATCCATGTTGCCTCTCACACACACATATACACACACACACACACTTCTCCTGTCACACACCCCGGGCGCTCATCAGTGCATTGCATTCTGGGAGAAAGGCCTACTGTAGAGTACACCTCCTCCTCTTCATTGTCTGTTGGCTTGAGCAGCATCAGGCTTTTCTGCTCTGTACTGTTGCTAGTCTATTCTTTTTCTCTCTCCCCCTGCCTTAAAAGAATGACAGCCCTATGAAAGGCTGAGCTGTCACGATCCCTCAATAGCAGCCGGCTAATTGCTGACCCTAACAGGACCAATTAGCATTTACAAGCTCTGCGCAGAGGCCCATGGGAGTCCTCCACGCAGACATGTGGACCAGACATGGCTGCAGCTCGCTCTCCATCTCCCTCTCGCATACAAGAGGCACAAAGACTGTTCGTGGCTGCTTTCTTTCTTTCTGTCTTCTGCCTCTTCTTACTTTATTACACTATCCACTTTTCCCTTTCTGTCTGAGGCATGACTGTCTTTGCTCTGGACCCCAGAGCCCTCCTCTGAGACTCCTTGTGAAGTGTACGGAGGGATGGAGTCCGTGTTGGGGATGCACTCTGGTAAACCTCAGAGAGAGAGAGAGAGAGAGAGCGAGAGAGAGAGAGAGAGAGAGCGAGAGAGAGGCTCCAATGATATGCTGGAGCCTGGTATCAACGACAGCAACAAGCGTGAAATCAGCCCGCTTTAAAGTGTCTCCTCAAAGAGCAACGAGGCTAATGCCGGCAACTTAGACTGATATTTTTGATAAAGCTCCACATTTAGCTAGGCAAATATATCGGGCTGTATTTTCTCTTTTGAGTGTGAAATGCGATAACGACACATATCTGGGGCTGATAAGGAAGCGCGGGGAGGAGCTGGAGTGGTTGTACCATCACCACACAATAGAGGTCTGTCAAGACATTGGGTAGGTCTTGATTTTTTTTTACACGCCATAATTCAAAGAGAAAAATCCAAGATGGAAGATGATTAATGTCCATTCTTCCTTCTCCTCCTTCATTTATTTGGTTATCTTCATTATTTTGGAGACTTTAAAAGAGGCCAGGGCTGGGGAGGAAGGAGAGGAGGTAGAGGCAGGTCTGTGTGGTGGGGGGACACTAATTACAGTGTCCACTAATAGCGCCTCAAGTAAACCAGGCCAGTGCATCTTGCCTGATGAGAACATGCATCAAGCAACTTAATTGAGAGTAAAATGAGGCAGGCGTGCCACAGGGCCTATTAATCAACATTGATGAATGAAAGTGTAATTAGGAATGTGGAAATCCCAAAAAAATGACAGAAAAAGGAGAAGAAAACAACAATTGGTTAATTAACCTAAAGTTCAAGTTGCTGTGGTGAACTAAGACGTTGAATAGCAGTGATATAGCGTATCTCAGAATTGGAATATGTTTTTTTTAAGCTGACTTTCTCAAATAGGAAACAATAATGATGAGGTACACTGGCCTTGTATACGACTGTATGTATACGCTGATTGGATCTACTCACAGATAGAGTAGGCATGAGTGTGATTGCGTCGGTTCTCCCTGGATCACAGCACGTGCATCACGGACAAAGTACACACGGCACCTCCTCTGTCTCTGAGATAATTACTTTATTCAAATCCCCCTCCGTCTTTAATCATTGACAATTCTTCTCGGTGGTTCTTCTTACATGCTGACCAGACCGGATACGTCGCGTGCGCGAGCGATGCAAAATAAATGTACACATACATGTTATTCTATCATTGCATTGAAAGAGGGACTGAGGTCCACACTCCAGTCAGTTGTGGTAATGCAGCTTTTAAAGTTGGTGGCAACCACCATATTAATGTCCAAAGAAGAAGAAGACACCTGAAGGAGGAGAGATTACTAGAAAATAAATGTTTACCCTTTTGCCTGTGGATTCATTGTCAGAGTAGAGGACCTTGTGCATTTCAGGAAAAAATAACAATCCCATGTTTATATCCCAGGAAAAATGACCTAGCAACTGCAAGCTAGCTAGCTAAATTGGCATAAATGTTTAATGCTTTTCGACCTGTCCCCAAATTAATATAATTGGTTTAGAGTTCGTTTTGATATTTCAACTTGCATGTCCTGATCGCATCTGGTGTGGGCGCACGCTCGTGTGCGGTCTGGTCAGCATGTTAGGCTGGGCACACTGTCATCATTGTTTTGACGGTTTACTCACTGTGAATGTGTTGTACCAGGCTTTGGAATAGGACCTGGATTGTAATTCTCGTTGATAAACGCCCCCAGTGTACCATACAAAGTCATCCTGATAGTGCCACTATATACTACAGTACATGCACCGCAGGAGGCCTCGGATATACCTGGCAACAGCCTCACATTTTCAACACGACCACGTCAGCAGTTATTTGATGTCGTGAGAGAGGATTCAGTAGAACACCTTATCCAAGTCTGAATGTAGTTTCATTGTTCCTCTTACTTATCTTTCATTGCAGCGTGTTCCTTCCCTGGTATTGACATTCAGAACAGGTACAACACAGGCCCATGAGCTATGTTAATAAATAAGTCAAACACAACACAACACCCTTGAAATACCATAATCCCTTTTGTTTTGATGGAGGTTGCTTTCTCTCTATGTATTCAAGAGGGAAAGCCTCTATCTTCCTACACACACACACTCACGCGCACACACACACACGCACACACGCACACACACACACACACACACACTTCTCACTTTCCCCTTTCATAAGCTCTTATCTATTTATAGACTTTGATATGTATACCTATGAAATCTTACCTCAGGCGAGACAATCAGGGCTGCTCTTCTTCAATCCGGTGAAATCAAAAGACAGTGGAGAGAACAAAAAACAGAGGAGCAAAATCGAAAGACAAAAGAGACCCAATGTGAGGAGAAAGAGACGTGGTTTTCTTACACAGCTGATAATTAGAGGGAAAGACAAGGCAGATTAGGTCTGCATTCTAACCAAATGGTTCCTGAAGACAGGAGTGACAGTGGGAGAGATGTGTTTTATTTCTGAACCAAACGCTCACGTTGCTTCCCATCGCCTTGCATTAGGCGGAATGCAGCAGAGTTAGCTGCTGGTGGATAGAGAAGGGGCTGCTGGTGATGTGTCATGGGACGGTGCACCCGGATTCTGAGACGCCTCGTAATGAAGTGGACGTTGGGGGAATAATCCGTGGCAGATTGGCTCTGATTTGGTGCGGTGCATCTCTAACACACTGTAGCAGCGCAGGGCATGGGAGGTCAGCTCCATTTTCTCCCACTTCCCCTGACATCATCTAAAATGGCCCGGATGAAATTAGCCTAACCCCCGGAATGACATATCTCTCTGAGTAAGCCGTGTGGACGTGGCGAGCGGCTGAACGTGAAATCCAAATCAACACATTGTTTTTGCCATGTCAGAAGCAGCCACGGAATGACCATCACTCTCTTGCTCGGGGATATTTTTTGTCAAAACGGAAGCTCTGCAAACTGTTTGAAATAATCCAATCCAGCGCATCTTGACTCGTTAGGGTCATTATGTAGGCTTGACCTTGTTCTGCTCCCATGGACTCCCTCCACTGTAGAGGAGAGGGGAGGAGGAGGACGAGGCTTGTCTGGTGAAACACGTGGAAACCACTTCCTCCGTCGATAAGTTGTGTAAAGCGTGAGAGGGTCGTGCGAGGGCTCAGGGACGGGTGGCTAAAGTAGCATGACACCCGTTGACTTCAGCGCCCTTTAACCCCCACGGCGCTCAGCAAGGCGAGGCCCATACAGCCACTTTGAGGGACGCGAGAAAGGAAGAACAACATTGTGTGTGGCCTCAGAATAGTGTGCTGCGGTTGCAACGGAAAATAAAACAGTGGAGCGGGAACATCTTTATGTTGCCACAAATAATCTGTCCATTATTACAGTATGTTTACACCTCTAAAGTTATCCAATTATATGTTGGAAGGAAAAAAAAATCCATTCACTTGCATGATGTGAAAAACATGAATGTCGTTCTTACATACCTTTTGCATTCTAGAGGCAACATCGATACTGAACAGCGAAGAATGGCTCAGGCATAAGGGTGCGTAAGGATGTAAGTGTTTGTTGTGATTGACTCTATCCACATTGACATATCATTCAGGATCTCTCGTTGGAATCTGTTCCAACCTGAATCAGTGACCTTCTCTGACCTCCCCTGCATCACTCACCTGAGCTCCCATGTCCATACAGGGCCAATGAAGTAGCAATCCTCGTTGCTGTCGCCTTCTGTTTCACAAACAATAAATATACTTTTTAATGGCTGATTTTTATGTTGCTTTTGCACCAGTGCTGTCGGTTGGGCAGCAACACTTAAGATGTAATCACCCGCCACGCCAGCCGGAAGATGGGACAGGTGGACAGGTGCGATAAGGAGGTTTTGTGAGACCCCGTCCGACCTGGATTTGTGTGGATGTCTACTGCAGGACGTTTAATAGCTGATGGCCATACCTGATTGGATGACCATTTTAAATCTCTCCTCCATTTTACCTTGACCTTTATTTCCTTCTCCTCGCTCTTTCCTCGTGTGTTTTTACCTTCTCCTCTCATTGGATTATTTGTGCCTTTGTTTCTTCCCCTTGATCACCTGCATCTCACCCCGAGCTGCATCTTAATGGTGTGAAATGTTTATTTTAAAAAATACTCCTGCTTAGGAAAAGGTGATGGAGGTGAATTGGTTGAGTTGGGTTTCTAATGTAACTCCTCTCTCTCTCTCTGCATCTACCTGTAGCTGACCAGAATGTTTATTTGAGGTTGTTTTAGGGTTGACCACAGCATTTTCTCATCCTCCTGTGTTCAACGAGATAGCACCATTATGATAGAGACCGGTCACGGCAGTATGGGGTTGTATTTTATCATGCCAGACGTTCAATAATGTCATGCGGCGGACTGCTAGGTCTCTACTCTATTGTGGGTTGTTTAAGGGCTGTCCAGCCTGGTAGCAGCTTATATGCGTCACATTTGGAGGTTTTAGCAATCGATGGCATCACCATTGTTGATACATTGCATTCAATGTACAAAATCGGTCAGTGTTTTTAATGTTGTAGACATAGCCAATGCATTTATCAACAGTGGTGTCACATATATACGTTTTATAACGATATTAAGATAGGTAACTGATAGGGAAACCTACTATAGTAATGTAAAAGTCAACTTAACTGATTACTTTCTTCTATACGCTTCCAAACTCACTCATTGTTTAACCTTGTGTGAAATAATCGATGCTGTCATGCCCACACTCCAATAGGAGACTCAATTCTATTACACAATACTGTTGGTAGATTGGATCGAGTTTTGATGGATGTGGGTGGACTTTTTCACATGTGGGTGTGTTATTTTCTGTTGTGTGAAACAAAAGTAGAGGAGTTGATGAGAAACCGGTGTGATTTTGTCAGAATTCCAAAACGTTTCATTTGCACAACTTTGAAGTGTGAGATCATAGCTGTTGAGAGACAGAAATAGACTGATCTGATAACAAGGTACTAATATCCAATAAAAGGTTCTGGTAACACCTTACAAAAACATCTTAATGGGTAAGCAGTAACATAATAACTGTTATGCATTTAAACTATTATCTATAACAACTTTCAAATATAAGAATTCATGAAAGACTATTATAAACTGGGTGGTTTGAGTCCTGAGTGGCTGACAGCTGTGGTATATCAGACCGTATTTTATATTTATTTTTTAATTTGACCTTTATTTAACTAGGCAAGTCTTGTTTTCAATGACGGCCTAGGAACAGTGGGTTAACTGCCTGTTCAGGAGCAGAACAACAGATTTGTACCTTGTCAGCTCGGGGATTTGAACTTGCAACCTTCCGGTTACTAGTCCAACGCTCTAACCACTAGGCTACCCTGCCACCCCACAGATATCACACAGGTATGACAAAACATTTATTTTTACTGCTCAAATTACCTTGGTAACCAGTTTATAATAGCAATAAGGCACCTCAGGGGTTTGTGGTATATGGCCAATATACCCTGGCTAAGGGCTGAATCCAGGCACTCCGCCTTGCGTTGTGCATAAGAACAGCCCTTAGCCATGGTATATTGACCATGTACCACACCCCCTCATGCCCTTTTGCTTAAATAAACTAGTAATAAATAAGTATGTAATTGTTTGTAAACATTTATAAGTATTTATAATGTTTATTCATGAACGTTATTATAAAGTGTCATCAAGGGTATTATTATATTGTTATTATTATTATTATTTCCTAATGTGTGTCCTCGCATTGGTAAATAAATAAATGACTGAAAAGCTTTCATTGAACAGAATTCTGTCCATTTGATTGAATGAATTCCTATTTTGCCATTATCTCCATCGCTGTTTTACCTTATTGTAGAACATAACGTGATCTCCTTATAATCAGAACATATGCAACCACTGTATTTACACCTCAGATAATGAGATCATTTCTCCATAGATTGAGAGATTAAAAAAAAGTAACCTAATGAAGGGATATTGTTGTTTTGCTTGGTTCCACATCTGTGTAACAGTCTCAGGGAGGGAGGGATGGAAGGCTTGTCGTCTGGTGCTGTTGCTGCGTGCTGCTGTGTGTTGCTCCCCGAGGTAGAGGTTGGTGGTCTGTGCTCTAGGGCCGCGGGCCCTCCGTGACTCACTGTGGGGAGTCAGACACAGCCTCCCAAACTGGGGAACCCACAGGGAGGTCACACACATGTGCGCGCACGCACACACACACGCACGCACGCACACACGCACACACACACACACACACACACACACACACACACACACACACACACACACACACACACACACACACACACACACACACACACACACACACACACACACACACACAGGCTTTACCTGCACTTAATCCCCAACAGAGGGGTCAGGTCTCTTCCCTGCTCCTGGAGAAACTCCGTTCTCCCTGGTGGGGGAGGAACACCTGCGCTTGATTTACTACAGAGAGCCAATGTTCTTAAAGAGGACCCAGGGGAACCCCCCAAAACATGTGGAGAAACTGTTTGTTTACTGTCTTTATGTGTATACATAATATGAATGCTGAGCCGTGTGTGTTTTAGTGCGCGTGTGTGTGTTTGAGTGTGTTTGAGTGGTTGCGTGCGTGTGAATGTCAATGAAAGACAACAAAATAAATCATGTTTAGTTAGGAGGAATGCTGTGGGTACAGTATGTTTCATGAGATACTAGTTAACATTGCCATGGTCTAGACTATATTGTATATCATCTGTACCAGTTCTGTTAGTCTAAATCC
>NC_034186.2:53442003-53456747 GCF_002021735.2 Oncorhynchus kisutch | reverse complement strand
TCTCTCTCTCAATCTCCCCCTCTCTCTCTCTCTCTCTCTCTAAGTTGTTCAAAATAAGTACTGTTGTTCTTGTTCATTTTTTATTATCCTTGCAATGGATTGTCCACTCCCTCTGTTTAAGTCTATATCATTACATTATTCTTTGATCTATTAAAAGGAACAGTTCAGCAAAATTACATATTTGTTTCAGGGGTTGGAAACGGAAAATAACAAAACATTTAGAGGAACAGAATCAGAACCAGGATCGAAAGTGATCTATACTGTTCCAGAACAGTAAAGAAAGCATGTGAACTGGCAATAACGTTATTTTACATTCCAGGCATATTTTTACAGTCCCACAGAAAACTCAACTAAGCGAATATGCAAAGCCCTCACTCTGTCACTCAGAGTTCCAGTGTCTGCCTGCAGTGTCCCCCCCCCCCTCCTCCGAAGCATAGTTTACTGTATCCTACTGACATTACAAGCGTGATTCAGATATTTTTAATTGATTAACAAGGATGCTATGGTTATGAATGTATAAACTACAAAAGGGGTAAGATGTGTTTTTATTTTCATTCTGGTGCCGCTATGCACATACAAGTTTGTCAGCTAGCTAGCTCCGGTCCAACGTTAAGCCAACTCTCTGAAGTTCAAAGACATTCAATGTTTCTTCATAGATGCCGCTCCTCCTAAGTATAATTGTGTGGGTCTAATTCAGACGATGCATGTCATAACAACAAGATGTCCAGCACTTCAAACCAAGCCTCTTCCTCCACCCTCTCTCGCTCTCTCCCCACTTGTAAAATGTCAGTCGCATCTTGTGCCCTACACTTGCCTGTCCAATGTACGTGAATAGCTTGCCAGCTCCATAGCAAGTTGGTCTATTTGCACTGATTGTTGAAGTAAATTAATGTCGGGCAAAATTTCTGAGGATTAAAAAAGGGACAAGAAGGAACAATAAAAACGTTACTTTTTGGGGTTTGAAGCGGCTCAGAATTTTATTTTGCTGGTTGGAAGAGTGGAACGGAAAGCAAAGAATTATGGAACGAATCTATAGAAAAAAGATTTTGTTTCCAACTACTGATTTGTTTCATTTACCTTGAAAGGAGACTATGGACAAGGAGTGACTGCTTTCAAGGGTTTCCAAATATCTATGCATGTCATTTCGCTGAACCAACCCTTTAATAGGCTCGCTATAGGTTGACACCATTGAGCAAAAAATATCAATCAACATAGTATGACGTAACTAAACCATACAAATGATACAGTCTTGAAATACAGTCACTTAATAATTACATAGATTCATATTTATTGAATTGTTTAGTTGACTTGTAACAATAAAGCACAAACAATTTACATGGGGGTGGGGATGACTATATACGTACAGTACAGCGTTGTGTCCCTCAAAGTGTATCAAATTTCAATCTCAGATTGCCTTCTAGGATAATGTGGAAATATTAGAAAAGCCTTGATCTAAAATGGAGCATGGAAATGGAGAGAGAGAGCGCGAGAGAGAGAGAGAGAGAGAGAGAGAGACCTGAGGACAACCAGCCGACAGATCCCTTCGTCAGGCAAACATACCTTTGGGAGGGACCGCAGTCTGCCTCTCCTCTCTCGACTATGGAAATGGCCCATTCCCCACATTAGTCATACTGCCTTAGTGTATGCTAAATTCTGCCTCGCCCATCAAACGGCCTGCCTTTTTCCCCAAGACCCTTTGGATGTGCTGGTGATAAAAACCCAAGAGACCCCCAACCCCCTCGGGCCCTAAAGTGTATAGGCACACCAGTGCTTGACTGGTTGGACACCGCAGGTAAATGGTGAGATTTTAAAATTCATTTTATGCTGATATGGTGGTTGACAGCTCTGTATGGATTTGTTTGAATATTGTTACAATGAGATGAAGCAACTAAATACCGAAATATGAATCGTTCTATGATTACTTGAAAAAGAACATGATTTCTGTCTTTCACGTACAGTAGGAGGTAGTTTGATTTATCATACCCATGTAAAAGAGCCAGGATTTCAATCAGGTCCAATTGTCTTTACTTTTCACCGATCAATGCCTATGTATGGACCTTTGTACGGGTCATCTTTTACTTTTAGATCCCTGTGTATTGTTGTGAATTGTTAGATATTATTGCACTAATGGAGCTAGGAACAAAAGCATTTCGCTAAACCCGCAATAACATCTGCTAAATATGTGTATGTGTACCAATATCATTTGATTTGAAGGACCCTCCAGCCACGTACAGTACATACAGTATATTACCCATGTCACACCGTCCGCCATCAGTCCCCAGATCTGAGCCGGTATTTCCATTGAGTGTTCAGGTCGTGACTATGTTCGCTAATTTCTTTCACGATTAATTGGTCTCTTGCTGTACTCCTGATTAAAACCTGCAAATCGGTTACGTGGGAAATAAAATGAGAAAAGGGGCTGGGGATACTGCTGCTAGTGGAATGACTCAATTAGATGTTCCATGTCCAGTGAGATTACACTGCTTCCGTGTTGCATATATTTGAGTAGACTTGGCTTAACAGTTTAGTAGAGAACAGTTTAGTAGAGTATCAGTCATAATGGATTTGTAAGTATTTCTGTTACATATTTAACCCCATACCTACGCATATTTGTAAACAACAGCTGGTGCACGATATCTAAGGAAGTCTCAAGGTTTTGATCGCCCGAGATAGAGTATCTCATGATAAGCTGTAGACCACACTATCTACCTGGAGAGTTTTCATCTGTATTTTTTGAAGATGTCTACATACCATCACAGACCGATGCTGGCACTAAACCCACACTCAAAGAGCTGTATACTGCCATAAACAAACAGGAACACGCTCATCCAGAGGCGCCGCTCCTAGTGGCCTGGGACTTTAATGCAGGGAAACTTCAATCAGTTTTACCTAATTTCTATCAGCTTGTTAAATGTGCAACCAGAGGGAATACAGCTCTTGACCACTTTTACTCCACACACAGAGACGCGTACAAAGCTCTCCCTCACCCTCCATTTGGCAAATCTGATCATAATTCTATCCTTCTGATTACTGCTTACAAGAAAAAATGAAAGCAGGAAGCACCAGAGACTCGGTCAATAAAAAAGTGGTCAGATGAAGCAGATGCTAAGCTGCAGGACTGTTTTACTTGCACAGATTTGAATATGTTCTGGGATTCTTCCGATGGCATTGAGCAGTACATCAGTCATTGGCTACATCAATAAGTGCATCAATAACGTCTTCCCCACAGTGACTGTATGTACATACCACAACCAGAAGCCATGGATTACAGGCAACATTCGCACCGAGCTTAATGGTAGAGCTGCTGCTTTCAAGGAGCGGGACTCTAACCCGAAAGTTTATAAGAAATCCCATTATGCCCACCGACGAACCATCAAACAGGCAAAGCGTCAATACAGGACTAAAATTGAATCGTACTAGACAGGTTCCGACGCACGTAGGTGTGGCAGGGCTTGCAAACTATTACAGACTACAAAGGGAAGCACAGCCGAGAGTTGCCCAGTGACACGAGCATACCAGACGAGCTAAATAACTTCTATGCTCGATTCGAGGCAAGTAACACTGACATCAACGCTCACATCAACACCATTATCCCAGAAACCCTAGACCCACTCCAATTTGCATACCACCCCAACAGATCCACAGATGATGCAATCTCTATTGCACTCAACAATGTCCTTTCCCACCTGGACAAAAGGAACACCTATGTGAGAATGCTATTCATTGACTACAGCTCAGCGTTCAACATCATAGTGCCCTCAAAGCTCATCATTAAGCTAAGGAACCTGGGACTAAACACATCCATCTGCAACTGAATCCTAGACCTCCTGACGGGCCGCCCCCAGGTGGTAAGGGTAGGTAACAACACATCCGCCACGTTGATCCTCAACATGGGGACCCCTCATGGGTGCATGCTCAGTCGACTCCTGTACTTTCTGTTCACTCAAGACTGCATGGCCAGGCACGACTCGAACACCATCATTAAGTTTGCTGATTACATAGACAGTCTATAGGGAGGAGGTCAGAGACCTGATCGTGTGGTGCCAGGACAACAACCTCTCCCTCAACGTGATAAAGACAAAGGAGATGATTGTGGACTACAGGAAAAAAAGGGCAGAGCATGCCCCCATTCTCATCGACGGGGCTGTAGTGGAGCAGGTTGAGAGCTTCAAGTTCCTTGGTGTCCACATCACCAACAAGCTGACATGGTCCAAACACACCAAGATAGTCGTGAAGATGGCACGACAAAACCTATTCCTCCTCAGGAGACTGAAAAGATTTGGCATGGGTCCTCAGATACTCAAAAGGTTTAACAGCTGCACCATCGAGAGCATCCTGATAGGTTGCATCACTGCCTGGTATGGCAACTGCTCGGCCTCCGACCACGTGGCACTACAGAGGGTAATGCGTACAGCCCAGTACATCACCGGGCCTAGCTTCCTGCCATTACCTCGACACCGGTGGCCCCGCACATTGACTCTGTACCGGTACCCTCTGTATATAGCCCTGCTATTGTTATTTACTGCTGCTCTTTAATTATTTATTATTTTTGTCTCTTACTTTTAGTTGTAGGTATTTTTGTTAAAACTGCATTGTTGGTTAAGGGCTTGTAAGTAAACATTTCACTGAAAGGTCTGCACTTGTTGTATTCGGTGCATGTGACAAATACAAATACAGCCCGCTTGGAATTGGCCAACAGGCACCTAAAGACTATCAGACTATGAGAAACAAGATACTCTGGTCTAATGAAACCAAGATTGAACTCCTTGGCCTGAACGCCAAGCATCACGTCTGGAGGAAACCTGGATCCATCTCTACGGTGAAGCATGGTGGTGGTAGCATCCTGCTGTGGGGATGTTTTTCAGTGGCAGGGACTGGAAGACTAGTCAGGATCGTTGATGAAAACCGGCTCCAGAGTGCTCAGGACCTCAGACTGGGGTAAAGGTTTACCTTTCAACAGGACAACGACCCAAAACACACAGCCAAGACAATGCAGGAGTGACTTCGGGACAAGTCTCTGAATGTGCTTGAGTGGTTCAGCCAGAGTCCAGACTTGAACCTGATCGAACATCTCTGGAGTGACCTGAAAATAGCTGTGCAGCTACGCTCCCCATGCAACCTGACGGAGCTTGAGAAGATCTGCAGAGAAGAATGAAAGAAACTCCCCAAATACAATAGTGCCAAGAAGGCTCGAGGCTGTAATCGCTTTCAAAGGTGCTTCACCAAGGTACTGAGTAAAGAGTCTGAATACTTATGTAAATGCTATATTTCAGTTAAAAAAATATTGTTTCTAAAAACCTGTTTTTGCTTTGTCATTATGGGGTGTTGTGTGGAGATTGATGAGGGGGAAAAAACGATTCAATCCATTTTAGAATAAGTCAAGGGGTCTGAATACGGTACGAATGACCTGTAATAGTGTACCAGAAGTGGTATTTGGACCAAGTGGAAAGCAGTAACCTTGTAGATGTGGGCCATAATATTTTTACTGAGTAGCTATGTAGATTTCTATGGTCTGATCACCCAACCTGATGAGGGTGTCAAGTGGAAAAAAGAGTTAGGACCGGAACATTGTAAGTATGTTATATGCTCGCCGGGTGATAAAGATACTTCACCCTTTTCAAGTAGACCCACAGATAAGTGCCCCAGACATTTTCACTACACATGAATCGGATAAGATTGCCTGTTCTCTGCAGGCAGTAGTTATTTGACTTACATTATAATCTCGAAAGTGCAGTTTTACTCCAATTCTCCCGTACTTTTGTAATTGGCAGTGTACCGGTTGTATTGGACAGAATCAACCAGATAATCGCTATTCTCATCATGCTCTTTAAAACTGGACTCCTGGCTCCAAAACCTCCGACCAAGTTAATGTCATAGTCATGAACATCTTGGCCATGTTCTGTTATAATCTCCACCCGGCACAGCCGGCACAGCCAGAAGAAGACTGGCCACCCCACATAGCCTGGTTCCTCTCTAGGTTTCTTCCTAGGTTTTGGCCTTTCTAGGGAGTTTTTCCTAGCCACCGTGCTTCTACACCTGCATTGCTTGCTGCCTGGGTTTCTGTACAGCACTTTGAGATATCAGCTGATGTACGAAGGGCTATATAAATACATTTGATTTGATTTGATGTCATTAAATAAATAAATAATGATATGCATTATCTATCACTCCATCCAACACAGGATTACCTATGCATGATGCATTACCTGGTCTAATTGATTCATCAAGACAAAACGAAAGTCTTGTTAGCCTCATTTTCCAGACCCGGTTTTTGCTTCCACTGAATACAGAGACAAACTTTTCATCTGCTTTGTGTTGGGAACTGTGAAAAGGTGTACCTGACACCGAGTAGAGGGTGTAGCGTTTTGTCACGTTACAACGTGTTTGTGTGAGAACATCTCCCCCACCCGCGTTCGTTCCCACCCTCACGCTCGGGAATAAGTAAAATATCAATAAAAGAACATCACAGGTTAAATCATCAAGCAAAGGAAACAGGCACATTTTATCCAGAGCAGCATATGTTTCACACACACAGGGTTGATTTGCTGTATGTCACAAGTGATATTAGCATTCGTATTGGCGGTTCTCTTCTCCCCATGTATGGTATCCTTCATTGCGGTTCGAAGCCCACGAAACACTTCTCAGCATACTTATCTCACTAGTCATAAATGACAGGATGAATCCCTTCTCCCCGAAACATCATCAAAGGATGGAGTCATTGTGTGGTGTGCTGTTTTGACACCGTAATGATACGTTTTACAATCACCCCTTCTCCTGGACCTGTCTACTCCAGCCCGAGAAATTAGCTTCTCAGAAATGACCACCGCATGCCAGGGGGAGACGTAAATGAGAGAGTGACATTGAGGAGACCAAATGTCCAGCGGGCAGCCCGGTCTCATAGACTAGATGTGGTGGGTTACATAAGACACAAGTTTACTTAAGGCAAAAATGAAAGTAGGGTGGTTGGTCGGGGTGGATTGGTGGGCGTATAACATGCTCCTGTTGCGTGTTCGAATCTCATCCCGGACAACTTTAGCATTTTAGCTAATAAGCAACTACTTACTACTTTTAAACTACTTTGCACCTACTTAGCATGTTAGCTAACCCTTCCCTTAACCCTAACCTTAACCCCTAGCCCCTAGCCGAGCTAATATTAGCCACCTAGCTAACATTAGCTACAAGAAATTGGAATTCGTAACATATGATATATTTAGCAAATTTGTAATATATTGCACAAATTGCAATTCGTAACATATCATACAAATTGTAATTCGTAACATATCATACGAAATGGATGATCGACATCCATAAATTAATATATACCATATGAAACGTAACGTACAAATTGGAGTAGCCAAGGTTTACATTTACTGTATTTTATGTCTGGTTGAGCGGGTGGAGAAAAAAAGGAAAAGGTAGCTAGGAGCTGGAGTGTTTATTGATGCAGAGAAGGGGAAAAAGTGTTTGTTCTTAATTGCGAATGGGAGCTGCTGTACAAGCAAGAGGGGTACATCATTACTTACCTGGAAAAGTGCCACAATCACAACTCCTGCTAATAAATACACAGCGAATACAAATAAAGTGAAGGTCTGTGGGAGGTGTGATCTAGTCCAGGTAGATATATCCTCACCACAGCAACCCATCTCTCTCTCATTACCGAGCTGAGCTGCTTAGGGGAAAGCACGATGAGCCTTGGGAGAAATATCTACTGGGAGAGAGAGAGAGAGAGAGAGAGAGAGGGAGATATTTTAATAAAAATCTACTGACTTGTCTTCAAAGGAGAAAAAATAATTGAAATAGGTGGTGGGAGATTGAGTGCCTCCATGTTTGAGTTTTCCATTAAGTGAAGAAGAGTGTTGAAAAACTGTGTGGTCCTAGACTGAAACCAAACTGACACACACAGATTGACAGAGGAAATGGTGAGAGAGTGAGATAGGAAATGATGGAAAATTGCATTGAAAACAATGAAATTGTCAGAGAATAATGAAACTGTGGGAGAGCGAGAAACAGAAAGGGGCAGAGAGAGTGAGAGAGGAGGAGGAATAGAGAGAACGAGAGAGAGGGAGAGAGAGGGAGGAAGAAGAGAGAAAAAGAGAGTTCAAAGTGTGCACAGACTGAGTCCTGTCCTCGTGGTGTCCTTCCTGGAGCCCCGAGTCACGCATCGCTCATCTTGTCACATTGAACTCCAGATGCTCCTACCCTGGAGAACGCACTGACGGTGGCCATTTCTCTTCATTCTCGCTAACAATTTGGTAATGAAATATTGATTTTTAGTTAGATTCATATTGATGCTATTAGGTTTGCATTGATAAATCGCGTTTGCCTGCTTCAGGGCCGCGACAGGGCCGGAACAGATTACAATCAAAGCCACTGACGTGTTCATTTGATGGATATTTCCCTGCCCTTTCTCTATGTCTCACTGCGTTTCCTAACATTGTTATTTTTTATTACAAAGCACCTTGTGAGGATTTTATGTCCATGTCCGTTCTTCCTACAATAGTCTTTCAGACTCCTGCCCATGGACCATGGATATAGGAGAGCAGAGCATAGATATATTCTCTCCATACAGTAGGCCGATACACATTACAAAACAGGAAAGCCATTTTCGGACTTGTTGAGGCATATAGAGGATATATGATAGAACAGGACATGTCTCAGATGTAATGTTACCAAATAGCTAGATTCTGCGGGAAATTGGGGGAAATCATATCTTTTTTTGCGACATGTATAATCTAAAAATGTTGTTCTCATAGTTGAATGACAAAACCTCCTAACAGGCATTTTCAGAGAGAGGGAGTCAGTCGAAACTCTCTAAATGCTACGGCTATCATCTTGTAGATTAGGGAGGTTTTAAATGAGTCTCCTGCTGCTGTCGATGCTGCTGCTGCTACACCTTACAACTGCAATATGTGTCTTCACACAGTCATCCTAATAAAAGGAAACGATGGCGTTCCCTTTAATGATGTCGAGTTCAAGGACTGCTATTTGTTCCAGAAAATAGCCATCTTTTCATGCTAATACGAGTCTGTATTTTTCACACTGCAATTTCATTTGAGAAACAGACAAAGAAGGTTAAATGTGCTAAACATGAAAAGGAAATCTGGACGTGAAATAGATATATTGATAACATCCTCCCTTGAAGATTGCGTCATTTTGATAAAGCTCTGTCCTCAATTTTTTATCTTTAGGGTGATTATGCAAAACAGAGCGTAATCATAATTATCACAGACGCATATGGACCATCCTTTTGGTTTCCCTTCAGAAACTCCTCTACCACAACCATCAACTCAACCACTCCCTTTAAACGCCCTACACTCATCTCTAGAACATCTCAACCATGAAAAAGAATTCAACCATTTGACAATCCAATTTACAGCATGTTTACTGCGTATGTCATAAAGGAGTTCCGAGTTTACATTTCTCTGCTAATTTACTGCACAGCATGGAGCGAATCCCCAACATGCTCGTTCTCTAAATATTTTGGTCCAAATGTGATTTTGTTTGATAGAATGACAAAAGTTGGTATTACGAGGAGGCCGTTGAGTCCCAGACGTCTGGGGTGCACTGACATTTACTCCAAACATAATTAACCCAGAAAGTTATGGCTGCTATGTTTTCCATAGTTTCGCTTTGAATCCCATAGTGCCCCCTTCTGTCATAGTTTATAGGGCCATTCTGGCTCCTTTTGAAAAGGCACTGCCCATGACGTTACCATACATACAGATCTAAATGGAGCGAAATAGGAACATTATAGTGGGAGAATCTCAATTCCATTTCCCAGACTCCTCACATCCTCTCTCCTCGCGTCCTTCTCAAAACCTATTGGATAAAAAAGTTAGAGGTCCCTCCCCTCTGACCTTCTCCTCCAATGAGTTTTGAGAAGGAGGCGAGGAGAGTGGACGCAAGGAGTCAAGGAATTTAAATTGAGATTCTCCCAGGGTGGTCTTGCTTACTACGTCAAATACAGTGCATTCGGGAAGTATTCAGACCCTTCGACTTATTTCGCATTTTGTTACGGTACAGCCTTATTCTGAAATGGATTAAATTGCTATTTTCCCTCATTAATCTACACAATATACCCCATAATGACAAAGCAAAAACAGGTTAAGAAATGTTTGCAAATGTAAAAAAAAACAACTGAAATATCACATTTACATAAGTATTCAGACCTTTTACTCATGTTCAATAAATTGAATTTACCACAGGTGGACTCCAATCACGTTGTAGAAACATCTCAAGGATGATCAACGGAAACAGGATGCACCTGAGCTCAATTTCGAGTCTCATAGCAAATGGTCTGAATACTTATGTAAAATAAGGTATTTCTGTTTTATTGTTCAATTAGCAAACATTTTGAAAAAACAGTTGTCACTTTGTCATTATGGGGTATCGTGTGTAGATTGTTGAGGATTTTATTATATTTAATCCATTTTAGAATAAGGCTGTAACGTAACAAAATGTAGGAAAAAGGGAAGGGGTGTGAATCCTTTCACACCCCTTCAAGTCAATGCTCAATCTCTTGCTCTGCTGTGTGTGCATCTTACTAGCAGTCACAAATAGCAAGGGGCTGAACCCTAGTCAAAATCAAATCATATCAAATGTTATTTGTCACATTAGCGGAATACAAAAGGTATAGACCTTACCGTGAAATGCTTACTTTCAAGCCTAAACCAACAATGCAGTTGAAGAAATAGAGTTAAGAAAAGATTTACTAAATAACTAAAGTAAAAAAATAAATAATAACACAATAAAATTACATAACAATAATGAACAGGGGGTACCAGTACCGAGTCAGTATGCAGGGGTACAGGCAAGTTGAGGTCATTTGTACATGTAGGTAAGGGTAAAGTGACTATGAACAGATAATAAACAGCGGGGCGTCAATGTAAATAGTCCGGGTGGCCATTTGATTAATTGTTCAGCAGTCTTATACCATGGGGTTGAAGTTGTTAAGGAGCCCTTTGGACCTAGACTTAGAGCTCCGGTACAGTTCTACAGCTGCACCATCGAGAGCATCCTGACCGGTTGCATCACCGCCTGGTATGGCAACTGCTTGGTGTCCGACCTTAAGGTCCTACAGAGGGTAATGTGTACGGCCCAATATATCACTGAGGGGGACAAGGTGTTGTAGTGAAACTCTCGACCCGCTGTTCGGCCCTGCTTTTCCTGTAGTCCACGATCATCTCCTTTGTCTTGCTCACATTGATAGAGAGTTTGTTGTCCTGGCACCACACTGCCAGGTCTCTGACCTCCTACCTATCTGTCTCATCGTTGTCGGTGATCAGGCCTACCACTGTTGTGTCGTCAGCAAACTTAATGTTGATGTTGGAGTCGTGCTTCACCACGCAGTCGTGGGTGAACAGGGAGTACAGGAGGGGACTAATCACGCACCCCTGAGGGATCCCAGTGTTGACGATCAGCGTGGCAGATGTGTTGTTGCCTACCATTACCACCTGGGGCTGGCCCATCAGGAAGTCCAGGATCCAGTTGCAGATGGAGATGTTTAGTCCCAGGGTCCTTAGCTTAGTGATGAGCTTTGTGGGCGCTATGGTGTTGAACGCTGAGCTGTAGTCAATGAACAGCATTCTCGCATACTCACGTTCCTTTTATACATAGGTAGAACACATAGGTGTTCCTATATATTACAGACTCGGTCACGAAGAGGTTAAAATTGTCATTGAAGACACTTGCCAGTTGATCAGCGCTCATGCTCACATGCTCCCTGGTAATCCATCTGGCCCTGTGGCCTTTTGAATGTTGACCTGTTTAATGGTCTTACTCACATCGGCTGTGGAGAGCGTGATCACACTGTCTTCAAGAACAGCTGGTTCTCTTGTGCATGTTTCAGTGTCATTTGCTTCAAAGCGAGTATAGAATTAGTTTAGCTCATCTAGTAGGCTTGTGTCACTGGGCAGCTCTCGACTGTGCTTCCCCTTGTAGACCGGAATAGTTTGCAAGCCCCTCAACAGACCAGCGTCAGAGCCGGTGTAGTACGATTTGATCTTAGTCCTGTATTGACTCTTTGCCTGTTTGATGGTTCGTCGGAGGGCATAGCGGGATTTCTTATAAGCTTCCGTGTTAGAGTACCGCTCCTTGAAAGCGACAGCTCTAGCTTTTAGCTCAGTGCGGATGTTGCCTGTAATCCTTGGCTTCTGGTTGGGGTATGTATGTACAGTCACTGTGGGGAAGACGTCCTCGATGCACTTATTGATGAAGCCAATGACTGATGTGGTGTACTCCTCAATGCCATCGGAGGAATCCCGGAACATATTCCAGTCTGTGCTAACAAAACAGTCCTGTAGCTTAGCATCTGCTTCATCTGACCACAATTTTATTGATCTAGTCACTGTTGCTTCCTGCTTTAATTTGTGCTTGTAAGCAGGAATCAGGAGGATGTAATTATGGTCAGATTTGCCAAATGGAGGGAGAGCTTTGTATGCGTCTTTGTGTGTGGAGTAAAGGTTGTCAAGAGTTTTTTTTCCCACTGGTTGCACATTTAACATGCTGATAGAAATTTGGTAAAACGGATTTAAGTTTCCCTGCATTAAAGTCCCCGGCTACTAGGAGGGCCGCCTATAGGGGTGGGCGTTTTCTTGTTAACTTATGGTGGAAAGCAGCTCATTCAATGCTGTCTTAGTGCCAGCCCCTGACTGTGATGGTATGTGAACAGCTACAAAAAACACAGATGAAAACTCTCTTGGTAGTGTGGTCTACAGTTTATCATAAGATACTCTACCTCAGGCGAGCAATAGTTCGAGACTTCCTTAGATATCATGCACCAGCTGTTGTTAACAAAAATACATAGTCCGCCGCCCCTTGTCTTACCAGATGCCGCTGTTTTATCCTGCCGGTGCAGCATATATAGCCAGCCAGCTGTATGTTGATAGTGTCGTTGTTCAGCCTAGTCTCTGTGAAACATAAAATATTACAGTTTTGAATGTCCCGTTTGTAGTTTAATATTCTGCGTAGGTCATCTATTTTATTGTCCAGAGATTGCACGTTTGCTAGCGGAATGGAAGGAAGTGGGGGTTTATTCGATGGCCTACGAATTCTCAGAAGACAGCCCGCCCTCCGGCCCCTTTTTCTCCGCCTCCTCTTCACGCAAATCACAGGTGATCTAGGCCTGTTCCCGAGAAAGCATTATATTGTTCGCGTCGGTCTCGTCAGACTCGTTGAAGGAAAAAATGGAATCTGCCAGTCGGTGGTGAGTAATCGCAGTGCTGATGTCCAGAAGTTCTTTTCGGTCATAATAGACGGTAGCAGCAACATTATGTACAAAATAAGTTTAAAAAAATAAGCTACAAACAATGCAAACACAAAACACAATCAGTTGGGGGCCTTCTTCTCCTATGCCATCTTACCATGTTTTCAGACTTCGGGACCAGTCCTGCTGGACTCCTATGTGTTTCTAACTTATAGGATTGTGTCCTATAGGATCCTATAGGATTCCGATACAAGAATCCAATAGAAAAACCCTATCAGATTTTAGAACCAGTTCTATTGGACTCCTACAGGATTCTAACCTATAGGATCCTGTAGGATTCCAATGCAAGAATCCCCCTCCCCCCTTCCAAAAAAAAAACTGAAAAGAAGATTTGGGAACCACTCCTATAGATCAAAATAGGTCTTATAGGATACAATCATAAAGGATAGGTTCCAATAGTTTCTAATAGGATTGTTAGGGACAAGTCAAAAACCACATGGAAACTGGACATATTTTTACATCACTCGTTAGAGGACAACCAGCTACATTTTGGAGCGATGCATTTTGATTTGGAGGTCTCCAAAATGGAAAAGAAACACATTGGACTCCTATGGAATTCCAATACAAGAATCCAATAGAAAAATAATATCCGATTTTGGAACCAGTCCTATTGGAGTCCTGTATAGGGAAGCTAATTGCCTGGAACTTGAGTTGCTGGAGGACTGGCCCACGTGAGGGAAAATGTAGGGGAAATGTAGGGAAAATGTAGGGGAAATTGCACTTCACAGCTTCCGGTAAACATTCACTTTCAAACTAGGGATTTTGTGGCCAATTGAGGTAAAACAATCATTCTTCTCATAGATTACACATGAATGACCGAAAACATTGACACATCCATCCCAAAGCAGGAGGTTTTATAAATACTTACTAGTTGCCAAAGTTCCGGAGTATGTCTTTAATAAGAGGCTGAAAATGATGACTCAACCCACAGTCTGTGATGACCCATGTAGAGTAGGCTACAGTGACACACGTGTACATTTTTGTTTTATGTTAGTTTTTTCTATATTTAAGCCGTTGTCTACACTCTTACTTACTCCAGTTGGTGTATAGCACCGCCCTGAGTCATATCTCAAACCAGTCAAAACGTCCATCAAGTCCAAGGGATGTGTGTCTGGACTCCCCACTGATTGGTTAAGACCATCCCCTCTACTCCCCTCCTATCTGGAGAAATATCCACCAGCTCAAGAGGATTTACTATTGATCTCCACTTCCTCTGGCTTGGTACATTCATCCACACATCCACACTGGGGCTTTGCAGTCAAGGTGTGAAGCCCAGATATACTGTAAAAGGAAACTGGACAGACACAGAGTCGTTTTCTGAGACACACTTCATAAAAGGTGACCAAAGGTTCAATCTTGGGTGAAAAATAAGATATGCAACAATTCTACAATCTTGGAACTACACATGGTAAAAATAAAAGAAATACCTAGCTCACTTGATCGGTTATATGCTGAATGGTCATTGAATCTGTCTTGTAAG